>NW_024537533.1:0-32813 GCF_016647745.1 Suillus plorans
TTACGAAGATAGCTTCGGGATGATGGAGGCATGTGATGGATGCGGCAAGATACTGGTTTGGAGTGCGCTGACCGCCCACATTCTAGGAGAGGAGTGTGGGCACCGTCCGTCGTAGGTCTTAGATATATATAATCCAATGGTAGTTTTATAATCATTTATTTTGTATACGAAGCGATGGTGTACGGGGGGTTTGGTGCTGCGGATGTTCGGACTTGAATGTTACCTCATTTTTGAACCGATCAAGGCTCCGAGTTGGAACAGGGCACCTGATACTCAGGCAGAAGGTTAACGTTCATCCCCGAAACAAACCAGGAATCTCGTAACGACTAGCCGCGTTCGCACCTTCCCCATGCCACCTAGAAGCCAGGCTCAGCATTCCGAACCAAGTCTTTGCACCAGTAAACAGGCATTTAGTACTCTGACAGAACTCTATTAGTTCATTAACGAGTAAAAGGCAAAGTTCGACTGGAACAAGGAATTAGTGTCGCCCAATAGGATCAAGTGATCCGTACCCCAAAAAGACTTTCGTGGATAACACCTCGCGAGCAACAAGGATTTGAAAGTCAATGCATACGATAAAGAACTGCGGAAATGACTTCCGAGAGCTGCATGACCATGACGTTATCCATGGAAGGTATGGATGATATCGATTATCGATCATCGATCACACGGACAGAAGCTCCAAATGCACCGGTACACGCCTTATACATGTACATGTAGTATAGGGTCGTCGGTACTACTAGGTAGTCCAATTGGACTTTTTTGATTTTTTTTTTGATTCGGAGTCACTTTTTGCATCTCAACATAACCATGATGGTTCCTGCTGATTAGTACGTACTTGATTCCAATTGGCACATCTTCATCAAGGGAAAAGAGCCCATCGATGGAGTTCGGACTGCCAGAGAGCGGATCATGACCACTGAGAAATGCGCGACCAGTTTAACTATTGAAAGGCACCTGGGACAGGTGAGCGACATGATCATGATAAGCTATTGCAAGCTTGCATGATGGTTCTGGTCGAAGGGGAAAATGGAATTGACCAGCGATGCAGTGAAGAGAAATGTGTCCATGCGGATACTATCCCGCCACACCATAGTATTAGTTGCTTGCTGGGTGGATAGAGAGCCGTCGCTGTAGACGGCAAACACTAGCGGACGATCAGACAACAAATAACGTGGATGGGTATATGGGATTCAACGGTGAGACCTAGTAAGACACAACGCATGACACCATAATACTGTGCGTCCAGTCATAGCATCTCTATATGTAAATATTAGTTTTGGTGAGTTAGGCACTGAGTACTGATCTTCGGTATCCGGAAACTCGAGTAGCTCAGGAGCATCCCATCGTACGTTACTCCCGATGTAAGAAGTCCCGGTTAGGTTGCGACGTGTAGCCAAGAGCCCATGGTCCACTACAAGAGCTCTTTCATCAAGTACTGTTGAGAAGTACGTTGAAGGAACGAAGATGTGAGAAGCGTCGCATATCTGCACACCACATAGTTGCTTACACCTGTGAGATCTGCATGAACTACTTTGTTGCAGTGAACCGTCCATGCGCCATATACTATCAGTGCAATACGAAAATGACATGACATACGATATTGGAGGCCAGCAGCTACATCAGCAAGCCGTGGCGACGCCCGTGAGTTGTGGTGTAGCTATACCATTGGGGAAGACTTACCAAACAAAATTTGTGGGTCTGTCATGCTTTTCATCAAGACATGTGCTCAACGATCCGTTGGGCATTCGTGAATATACGATAGCTGGTACTGGACCGAACCAGTAGGCAATCCCACACAAGCAAGGGAAGAATGTTATTATGGCGCAGTGGTCTCCGCTTGCGGAAGTCGACCATCAACGTTGAACGTTGAACGTTCAACCTCTGCAAATATTTTCATATCATTATAGTGGGTGTTCTACAACATATAGGCTCACCTTGCTGAAGATATTCTTGAAATGTCACCCTAAATTTTGAGCCTCACATATTGAACCGCCACCTTGAACCCTATCATCAGATGTCAGATTTTACTACGAAATTCATACCAACCTCCGCGTTAATATCTTTGTCTGAGAACATGCATTTCCATACGTCACCGAAACTGCCCTGGGCAGTAGCATAAGCCAATTCCTTCACGGCCTTCGCAGTAAGGTCGACCGGGCGTCTAAATCGGTTGAAAAAAAAAACTCATGTGAGCCAGCTTCATTCAAGTTGAAACTCTGCAAAAAAAAACTGCGTTACTCACTCATTATCATTGACGTCTACATCCATGTACATCGAGCTCGACGTTTCTGGTTCCAGTTGGACTTTCCGCCATTTATGGGGGCAACACACTGAGGAGCCAGGTGAGAAGGGAAAGTATTTGTCACACTGGCAGCCTAATGAGGTCGGATCTTTGAGGCCCAGGGCAGTTTGGATAACCACCAGAACGGTAATATTTGCAAGATCCCTGCCTTTGTGTTGACGTTCAAGAGCTGGCTGTAGACCAAGGCGCTGGCATTCATGGGAGTTTACCACGACCACAGGAATATGCCGTTGTACCAACATAAGGTTACTCCAAAATTCTGAATCACGTTAATCAAATTTTTAGCGTTCCCTTCTCTTTGGTCGTCCAACCTAATAGTACAACCATGTGCATCTGCAGCTCTGCGATCGATCAGCATCTCATGCGAAGAAAGTTTTGATGGCGTTGACGAATCAGCCAGATTCTCCTTCCGTCTTCGTTCAGCTCTTGCTTCAGTCAGTGGTCCCATTACAGCCCGTCTAGCAGGTGAGCACTACCCTGCTCGCGCAACCGTCGAAGTGCACGTCCGCCCGCTCTCATCAGTGCCAGGAACTGCAGATAAATCGCGATACGAGAGATCGTAGAACGCTCATGTCCTCTCGCACAAGATCCTCGCACTTTCATTCAGGTCATCGTTTCAGCCCTAAAACATCTGACCCTCGGTTATGCCCTTCTCGGAGCCGTCCAGCATTGGCTTGGTGCCTGTAGATATCGCAAGGAATCTGTGTGTCGCGCGGGAAGTAATGGTGTTGTTCAGGATCCTGATGGGGAGCAGCTTGACATGGCTAGATTGAGAGAGGTACGTCATGTTTTATTGGTAACACGTACACCTGCAACTAAGTTCGGTGTGAATGTAGTTAGCGAACACTTGGAAGTGTTTTATGATGGAGCGACATACCTTCAAGTTCACGTCTGGATCGTTATTTATGACTTTCTTAATGCGAGTGGGAGGGAGTGGAGGATTCCTGTAACCCGGTGTCTCTGTATCCACTTGCCGCTGCCAAAATGAACGATTGGGAGGTTTCCCGGACTATGGGGCGACATTAAAGAGGTGGGAAGATCTGTCGGTTGCGATTATTAGTAACCTTAACCCTAGAGGCATGCTTAATTCTGATTAACTCTGGAGCCGTCCGTCTTTGGGACGTTGGAAGGAGACGCCGAGAAACTCTATTGGAAAGGTATCCATTATCTTTGGCGTCCACGGATGTAGATGCCAATGATAAGGGATCACTTTACTAAAGATCAAAGGGGGAAGGGAAGATATCTGTCGGATTGGTAGCACCATGAGGCCAGATCTTTATAGGCCCGGGGCAGTTGGGGTACAAGAACAAGAACAATTACTAAACTTTGCGAGATTCCTGCCTTTATATCTATGCTCAAGAGGCTGCTGACTGTAGAAACCGATCGAGGCGCTACATTGACAGTATTTACCACGACTACAGGAATATGCCCAGTGCTCTGCATGTGACTCGAGTCATTGCTGTAATTAAGGGGGATGTACCGATCTCGATCATTCATTCTTATTGTGTTGCTATAAATAATTCTGTCCTGGTTCCTGGATGCTTGGCATCTAGTTGGAAGTCTAGACTCTGGACAGCCACGCCACTCTAGCTGAACCCTTACCCTTAAACAGCCGCAACTCTACGATCTGGCGACAGACTCATCAGCTGGATTCCGAATCTTCTTCCGTCCTTCTTGTTCAGGTTCGTGCCAGAGGAGTACCAACCATTTATGGGGCACCTCCGAGTCAGAGTCTGCGGCAGCACTAGGCGTTACCGTGCTCATTTTCTGTCGGACAAAGCTTAAGCTTTAAGTTTGACTACTGGCATGTCCAAGATCGTACTAGCCATGACCACGGTGCGTACACATGGAATTTCACATGCAAGAGGGACCTTATCTGCCCTACCGAAATGCAGATTTTCATAGATGAAATCTGCGACACATGCACTACCGAGAACTCAAAAGGCATTTTTGGTATTGCCCGTTCCAAATCAGTCAGAATGGAGTCTAAGTGGATCAAAAGTCACGTACGTTAAGCCATGCTTCTCTTCCATTGAAAGATCTGTAATATGATCACCGGCTGACTTTACGTGTGCACGGGTCTCCGGGCAGAAACACTGAGTTCAGGCGATTAAACGGGAATACGATAAGATGGGTCAATAACATGCCACGCACACTTCAGCGATCCTTTCGATTCAGCAGTACCCCCAACAATATTAATATTAATGTCGACTTCCATGCCATAGTTCTATCAGTTTATGTAACAACCATGGCTTGGTGATCAGATCTCAGAGCCGATTCTACTTGAACACAGCGAAGGCGCAAGTAGACATACCTTTCTTGTCTTGAGTCATCATTGCAATGTCGAGTCCTGCTCGCACACAACTGCCTAGTATCCAACTCTTGCTTAGCTAGGATTAACAACCATACTGAAATTGAAGAACCTCCGCAAGACACGCTCGACATTCTCATTTGTGAAGAAAGCGGATCTGTTCATTGGTCAATTTGATCGCTGGGACGAACATTGAGAAGACATCCCCCGATGCTGTGGGATGTACGACTGGAACAAATGTATACGGCTTGGGCAATTTGATAAATCGCCACCAGACGTTGAAAGTAAAGCTTATCGATACAGCTGGTCGGTCCAGTTCACCCCTCTTCGTGGCTATTGCTGAACTGAATTGCAGGTCTGGATGAGGGCACCGAAGGGACGGTCTCAGACAAGGAAGCTCGAAACATTTTGAAGAAGCTTCTTCGAACTCTGACGGAGCAAGGCAACGTTCATCTCATCATGTACTGTGTGCGGGGTGGGAAGAACATTCAGATACTCCGCCGGAACTACGAGTTAATCTGTTCCCAAATCAAGAGCAAAGTTCCAATTGTCCTTGTCGTCACATGTTTGGAATTTTATCGACCAGAGATGGAAGACTGGTGGAAGGTCAATGAAAAAACCATCTCAGACCTCGGGATGATCTTTGCTGGCCACGCATGTATCACCACGGTGGAAATGACAGAGCCTATGTTTGTGGAGCGCCGCAACCGGTCATACGATGCTGTCTGCAACCTCATCAAGCAGTGTCACCAAGGCACTATTCATGGGGTACCAATGTACGTTATATTCCACACTTTGTATATCGTATTTTCCTTACATTGGAAGTAGGACCCAGCGTCACAGTGAGGGGTGGTACAGGCGGGTGTTAGCTACCATTTGCTTGGCTTAGTAGTTAGTAGGGCCTTCGGCACTACCGTCATCATCCCCGACTAGGCTGACGGTGATCTTTTTCGGAGTCTGCATCTGGCCTGCATGACCCGTATATATGTCATTTCAGCTTATCTAGATGGCCAAATAAAATGTATTCATATTCCCATTCATGTGTGACCTTGGTTCTTTAGCTAAATCGACGAATTTAATTTGCACGGAACCCCAAGAAATCGATGGCCATACTTGTTTGATAGGAAAAAATGATGTAAGGCCGTCGCCGTAGACGGCAAACACTAGCGGACGATCAGACAACGGATAATGTGGATGAGCATATGCGATGTAACGGTGAGGTAAGAGATAAGATCTGCAATGTATGAGTAACGCGATATACAACGAGGATCAGTATGAGTAACCAAACATTCAACAATACCGTGCGGTGTCTAACTTGTCAGCGTTGATTACATGCGAAGACCGTAAGCCCTGGGTTAACGCATAGCATCTCTATAGTGAGACATCAAATCTCGGACATCAGCAATAGGAGGTCGCTGTGATGACTCAACCCAGCATTGCTCGATAAAGTCCCAGTGACAATCCTCGATGGCAGGGATGTCTGGACGCTTGGGCTTGACACCTTTGAGGATGGCCACGACCACCTGGTGATCACTGCGAATGTTGCAGTACGGCTGCTTGCCCGATAAAACCTAACACAAATGAGAACAAGAGCGCTGCAAATACACGTTGTCGACAGACCTGGTATGCGATGCATCCAAATGAATAAATGTCACTTTCTGGTTTTGGTGAGCTAGATGCATCCTCGGTGTCCGGAACTTCGAAGAGCTCAGGCGCAGACCATCGTACGTTACTCCTGATGTAAGAGGTCCCGTTCAGGTCGGAACATGTAGTTAAGAGCCCATAGTCTGCTACAAGAGCTCTTCCGTCTCTATTGATGAGTACATTGCTCTAAGAGGAAACGAAGACGTGAGCAGCGTCACAAATCTGCATACCACAGTTTGCTTACACCTGTGAGATCCGCATGAACTACACCCTTAGAGTGGACTAGGCACCATATACTGTCAGCTTATCTGAATGCAATGCAAAAATAACATGGCATACGATATTGAAGACCAGCAGCTACATCATCAAGCTGTTACGATGCTCGTAAGTTGCGGTGCAGCTAATAATCATTGAGGAAGACTTACCAAACCGAACTTGTGAGCCCCAGAGAGACTGTCATAGTTTTTACCAAGATACGTGCTCAAGGATCCGTTGGTCATCCATGGAAATACGATGGCTGGTACTGGAGCAAATCCGTAGGTAATCCCGCACAAGGAAAGAATGTTATCATGACGCAATAGTTTCCACTTGCAGAAGTCATCCATTAACCTCTGCAAATATTTTCATATCGTTTTCTACATCATGATCATGTCGGCGCACCTCGTTCACGATTTTCTTGAAACTGTCATCCTGGATTTCGATCCTGACACATTTAACCGCCACCTTAAAACTTATCATCAGATATCAGAATTTACTATGAAACTCATACCAACCTCCACGTTATTATCTTTGTCTGAGACCATGCATTTCCATACGTCACCGAAACTGCCCTGGGCAGTAGCATAAGCCAATTCCTTCATGACCTTCGCAGTAAGGTCGACCGGGTGTCTGAAAATTTTGGCACATGAGTCAGCTTCATTCAAGGTATTACAAGCCCGTCTACTCACTCATTATCATTGGAGCCTACATCCAGGTGTGTCGCGCCCGACGTCTCCGTTTCCGGTTGGACCTTCCGCCATTTCTTGGGCAGCACGCTCAGGCTGAAAATCCACGCGGAAAGAGTATTTATCTGTCGCCCTGGCAACGTAATGAGGTCGAAATCTTACAGGGCCGGGGCAGCTGGGATGACCACAGAACGAGAATAAATACTAGACTTTGCGAGATTCCTGCCTTTATATCGACGTTCAAGAGGCTGCTGGCTGTAGAGACCAAGGCGCTACATTGATGAGAATGTTTACCACGACTACAGGAATATGCCGTGGGCCGTGGCAGGAACGTAAAATGGTCGCAGTGGGCCAGTGGCACCGCTGTCTTGTGTAGTATCACGTACTGCTTCCGTTGTAGGCTACGTTCGAAATTCTTGAACTGCTCAAAGTTCCTTAGTCTCAGCTGTGTCCTGTACAGCATCAGAATGCACAATGTCCCAGAGACTCTGGACTTCCATGCTCTCGATTATGGTCCCAACGAATTGAGGATCTCCTGCCAACCAAATGGAATTCAATGCTCCAGTGCTCGCGCAGTAACGTTGACTATATCATAAAATTGCGGTGTCGATCAGCGATATGCCATACTTGCAGCTAATTATACGAATACAATCATGATTCGGAATCCTCGTTCCTCAGGAGTGCAGAAAATCGAGGTAAGTTCCTAATGATACAGGAAGCAATACACATACTTGAAGCATAATTTCTACATAAGTTGATATCACATCGCCTTGGCCCTTGATCATGAGAATTATTAACACTGCAGAAGACGCACTTTGTCAATAGCCACACTTTCTTTGATTACTGGCTAGTTGTAAAAGACGTAGTCGCCTAAGACTATACAGTACATAAGAAGAATGGCGTACAGCACCAACATTCAAAGCTGCATGCAGAGCTAGTACTATCTAATTATATGATCACCTTGTGATGCCGAAAGAGCTTCAAGCTCGGGTCCCAACTTAGAATCGTCTGCTTGTAGCGATTATATGCTGGTCTCAAGACATAATAACACCAAAAGCAGCCTTGAGATGGGAGGGATCGTGTTGGACCCAAGATCGAAACTTGAAATGTTGAAGACTCACTTAAACACAGTGGCTATGTTGTGTAGATTCAGAGCTCGAAAGCTCAAGGTTTCTTAGCCTCAGCTGTGTCCCCCACAGTATCAGAATGCACATAATGTGCCAGATAAGAGACTCTGGAATTCCATGCTCCTGACCGAACTTTGTAATACAACATTGATATTTGCTCTGATGGGCTCGCGCAGTAACGTTGATATATCA
The DNA here is from genome assembly GCF_016647745.1 of Suillus plorans. NCBI lineage: Eukaryota > Fungi > Basidiomycota > Agaricomycetes > Boletales > Suillaceae > Suillus > Suillus plorans. The sequence continues at coordinate 8,524 of NW_024537533.1, forward strand.
TAAAATTTCAGTGCCAAGGCGGGGTGGCGGCGGCCATCGGATCAGCAATTATGCAGCCAATTATCCGAGTGCAATAAAACTCTCGTTCCTCAGGAGCCTAGAAAATTGAAGAGGTAAGTTCCTGATAATACAGGAAGCAATACACGTACTTCAAGGGCCTCCCAGGTTACAGGATAGTGTAACATATGAAAACCCCAACCCCGCAGGTGGGCGAGGTGTTCGTCCGCGTCATCCAGCTTCAGCGGCCGGCCTATGAAGCTCTCGCTACCAATCTTAGCTTCTTCCCAGAATCCATCTAGGACTTGAGAAGAGCATGGTGTTGGTGTAGTAGATGCTGAACGTCCTACCACAATATAGAGGATAACTTCAGTGAAGTCACCCCGTTGACACCCAAAGACTAGTAGTAAATTATACAGTCTTCTGCACACGTTTAGCAACCTTCGCTCGAGCTCTTACGCAAGTCCACACACCTCGTATCAGCGTCACATCTCGTTGCCTTCGCACATAAAAAACAGCTGCCAGACCAGCTCTCACAGCTTCGTATCCTGCCTCTGGGATCTGTAAGCCAATGAGTAAATGTCATATACAATAACGACTTAGCACGCTTAGCACTAAATCACATGTACTGTCGACATTAGGTCAGCTTACAACGACAATAAGCGAGAGAGAAAAAACTAGTATACATTGGTGGATGCTTGATTGGGTCGCGGTGCGTGTGTTGCGTTCGACGGCGCTAATAGAGACTGGAGCTGTGAAAAGCAATTGTAAGGATGTCGTACAGGCAGCGCAGTTTTCATGAGTGAGAGAAAACAGAGTCACAGAAGATATAAGGTCTAACGCTACAAACTGCATCACAATCCTCACCTGATCCAGGACCACTACCGCCAGCTTCATCGCTTGTATGGTGTTCAGAATCGTGATGAGGAGCAGCTTGAGGCTAGATGAACGAGACAGGTACGACATGTTTTATTGGTAACACGTACACCTGCAACTAAGTTCGGTGTGAACGTAGTTAGCGAACACTTGACATCGTTTTATGATGGAGCGACAGGCTGCGACACACCTTCAAGTTCACATCTGGATCACTCTTCGTGACTTTCTTAATGCGAGTGAGAGGGAGTGGAGGATTCCTGTAAGCTGGTGTCTCCTTCTCTGCTGTATCCACTTGCCGCTGCCAAAATGAACGAAGGAAATTTGAGAGGCTTCCCGGACGGGGCGAAGTTAAAGAGTAGGTGGGAAAACCTGTCGATTCAGATTATTAGTAACCTTAACCCTAGACCATGCACTGATTAGTTTCCCGTCTTTGGGACATCTAAGAAGTGTTTTTGAGACGCCGAGGCCCGAGAAACTCTATTGGAAAGTTATTCACTATCCTTGGCGTCTACATTAAGGATGTAGACGCCAATGATAATGGACCACTTTACTAAAGATCAAAGTGGGAAAGGAATATCTGTCGCATTGGTAGCGCAGTGAGGCCGGCCTGGGGGAGACATCTTGGGGGTAATCACAAGAACAAGATTACTAGGCTTTGCAATATTCCTGCCTTTATATCGACGTTCAGGGGGCTGCTGGCGGCACATTGCGTATGAGCAAAGGCATGGGAATTTACCATACAGGAACATGCCGTTGGATCAACGTAAAACAATTGTAGTACTCGCTTGTCAGGTACTGCTTCCCATACAATTGTCATGAACTGCTCAAGGTTCCGGCTATGGTCCCGGATCTCACAAAGTACTTGTGCTGAGCTTCGCACAGTTAGATATATATATTTTTACTGTCGATCAGTCTAAATTAATTATAATCATCCGAGTGCCCTCGTTCCTTGATCAAATTTCAAAATCGAAGAGGTAAGTTCCTGATAATACAGGAAGCAACTTGTATTACACGTACTTGAAGCAAATAAGTCGATATCACATCGCCTTGACTCGGTTAATCATTACTCCCACAGCCGCACACTTTCTTTGGTTCCTGAGCTACTAGTAGTTGTGAAAGACGAAGTCTCCATGGCGTCATACATGAGCAAGTTGACGAGTAAGCCACGAAACTGCGTATCACTCTTATTTAGCCAAATTCCACTCACGCCGATGCAAACTCAGAGCTACTGGTAACTAGTAATACGTACTAATTACCTTGTACTTACACTACTATGATTCCGAAAGAGCTCTGATGCTGCTACACAGCGTAGCTGTTTTGCCTGCTCCGATGACTACGGCTTAAAGGTAGAATGAGGGCAACCCTGGTTTATTGAGCTCACTCGCACTTTAAATGTCGCATTGGACGTGCTGAATTCCCTACGCAGGTACATAATGTAGAAATAACTCTTCGTCGCAGCCTGAGTCTCAATCCCATGAAACATACAGAGACTCTTGGGCGATTTCCGTACACGGAAGCGACTGCATCACGAAAATATTTTGCTTCTGCTTGGTTTCAGTCACGAATTTGGGCTACTTCCAGCGACCGTTTCCCCATGGATACACAATAGCTCGCTCACTACATATCTTGAACACCATTTCACAGAATTGACCATCAAACGAATGTACGAGCATGCCTGAGCAACGCAACGCTCGTATGTTCGTTTGATGATTGATTCTGTGAACTGGTGTCCAAGGTATGCAGTGAGTGAGCCATTGTGCCCATGGGGAAATTATCGCTGAAAGCAGCTCAAATTCGTGACTGAAACCACGCAGAAGCAAAATATTTTCGTGATGGCGGTTGCTTCCGCAAATTGCCCAGGAGTCTCTGTCAAGCGAGCATGCGTGTCACATGCAAAGGGGAAACCGAAAACGTACTTGAGTAACTCTGGCTCTCAAATCGTCACCGGCGACATCGACCCTTATAGATTTGACTGCTACCTGTCATGCGTTCAGATTACTGGACAGCCATATGTGTAGCGTTCTTACCTCCGAGCCTTGACGGGTCAGATGCAGTATAGGTGCATTTCCACACATCCCCGAAACTACCGTGCGCTATCGGATGAGGTGAGTCCTTGGATACAATCCCGTAAGGTCGAATAGGCTGCATTGAAAGTCACATGAAGAAGTGCGTTGTCACAGGGTACAATGATCATGGACTTGCCGGTTGTCGAGGGCTATCTTATCACCACCGGTGGTAGCGATAATGACAGACAGGCTGCTTCTCCACAAACGACTTCCTCCCGACCTTCGGTAACAAGGACCTGCAGTGGGATAAGAATGGAAGAATGATTTAGGTCAGTAGACTCGTGCGTTGTGCTCTTTTAACAAGGCAGGCTGAGCACAGAAACAATAAGACAATGGTATAATAGCACCTCCTTTTGTAAGTTAGTAACAGAGGCAGTGAATCAAAAGCCGTGCTAGATGTCCCCCGTTCTCTTCCGTTGAATCCGTAATATGATAGAGCATGCTGTATCCGGCTGACTCCACTCAATGGGCTTCCATACAGCAGCACTGCCCACAACAATAGTCACTTCCTTACCGCCTTAATCACCTTCTCTGGGAGTAGATTTGACAAGTCCGAGTACTAGTCTGGTTGGTAATGCTGTAGTCCGGGCTGAACGGGACACCCGTTGGAATGGGCATTAATGACCGTTCTCCCTTGGCTGCCACATCACGGCGGTAGCTACAACACTATAGTCATAAGTTATTTTTGTACTGAAACAATACACATTGCTAGAACAGAACTTCGTAGCCTGCCGCGCGTCCTATATCATTTCATTCATTTGCGGGAGACAGATTGAACAGCCATAGTACGTACTAGTCTTGCCACAGTTCTGGACACATGGCCAACACAGCTAGGTAGGAGTCGACAATATAGCAACTATGACGATAGAGTCCTGGATTTCACAGGTTGGTTCTTCTAAATCGACGATCGTGAACCCTCATTTAATGTGCACGGAACAAGAGGTGCACGTGCAACTTGGATTACTTGCCTGTTATAATTAAACATGGAGTGTGGTGAGTCGCCTAGTGCTTCATGTGCAATTCTAAATGAACGGACATACCCTCAGTCTTGGATATGAGATTGAGAGAAAACGACGAGCGCCCAAAGTGAGCATTTCGGGAGCAATCGGGATACGAATAACGAACGTTGAGGTGGCAGTTTACTATTACCTCAATACCCAACACCTTTCACCATAAGTTGGAACGAACATACAAGGTCCTCGAAAATAATACTTCAGACACTCCAATTTCTGAATCGGGCAACATCACTTGGAGTATCTCCCACGAGTTCTCATTCCTCACTCGAATCAACAAACCGGTGAGACCTCAGCGGCATCAGGCTGACTTAATTCAGATGGATAGCCTGCCAGATTTAACTGGCCACTTTTTTTCGGAGGCCTGGGGGACGTCTGGCGATGTACATGGAAAAGGAATGCTAGCATTATCGTAGTAGGTGCGTCCTGATTTCCATGTTCGAGTCTGATGAAGACACAGGTAGCTGTGAAGTCAAACAGGAATCAAGCAGAAGAGGATGCCAACAACAAAAGTAAGATGCGTCAGCGTGCTCCATACAATTCAGTGTTGCTTATTGGTTGTTATAGAGGCTTCGCTGTGGGCTCAAGGTTTGGTCGAGACTTACACGATACATCGTCCCACTGTACGCCACTGTATCAAGCTTTGGCCAATTCGTTGCCTTGGTTTGTCCCTGGTATGACAACGGATCGCTTTCAAGTTATCTGGGATCCCATGTTCAAACCGTGTCCATAATCAACTGTTTCCAGCTGGTATGTCTTGCATGATCTGTCTGAAAACGTACTCATGCCTTCGCATCTAAGTGATATTTCTGCGGGTCTTCAACACCGTAAGTGACTTGCTCAGTTTTGCAGCATAGTCGATAATGGTTCTTTGCCTCATTTCACTCGTGCTCTGCTGTCCAGGGTGATCTTACTGGGATGGAGTTCGCGGGCATGTCTTCTTTCATGTCTGCCCTGGATGACACTGTGCTGAATGGCACCCGAACTTCTTGCAATTCTCGAAGAAGGCATAATCCCCGAAGGTGTATTTTTTCCAGGTTTGCCCAAGATTACGCATCTTCATCACTGAGTCTCACCCTTACACCAGGTATTGACGGGAAACCCACCCTACTCCGAGTTCAAGCGAGCGCACAGGTTGTGGTCGCAGTTTCTCTTGGAACAAAACCTTCGCATCCTAAGTTTCATGTGATCATTGGTCGCCATTGAAGTTTTATTCTGAATTGCTGGTCCATCGAGGACTGTAGATCGTCCTGTCAGCAGGTAGATGAATACACATCTAAGGCTAGCTTCACCTCTTACAGCCTGATACATCATCTCCTGACTAATCTCTTGAGTCTGGCTTACCATCATGTCTGTCTGTACAGACTTGACTTCTTATTCTCGTGCAACAAAACCGAGTCCTGTATTCTCGAATAGTCAGGACCACATAATAATAATAATGACCGCAACCCTTGATCCGGTATAACTTATAAGTGGGCAACTCACATCGGTTATCGGTCCTAGGCTATCATCTGACTTGAAGTTACGCAATATTCCGAGCTCAAGACCATCAACATCAAGAAGTTTAAGCAGCAAATGATGTCCGATACGTCGTGCAGTGTGCTGCTGCAGTACATCTCCCTGTATCACGATCTTTTGTTCGCTGATGGTGTTCCCGCAGAGAGGTATCGATGTCATGATGGTCAGTACCTATCAATCCATGGACTGAACATTCTACCAGGAACTCGATACGCGCGGCCACACTGCTATCCTTGTGACCACTTCACCGAATATGTTGCGAGCTTCGACGCTAGCCCGTGGACAAGCTTCGCCAACGAGCCACCTGCTGGCCAGCTTCATTTTGCATTTCCAGAGGTCATGAACTTCGCTGCTTCCTTGCTTACTGACGTCGTAAAGATCCCTCCTTCATACTATTCCAGCACCAGGGCGATGAAATTAACAAGAACTGTCATGCCGACGACTACCTCATGCAGCAGTAGCTCAACAGCACTAGCATGACGCTGAACGGTGCTCTCGACACGGTCGCACAGACCATCTACAGCACTGATTGCCCAGGGAAAGACGCCTGTCACATGGGAAGGTACGTGTCGTGTTTCTTCCTTTGAAATTGAATAGAAACGGTCGTTCACAAATGGCCCTCGACTAGAATATCACACTCTCAAACCAGACTATTGTGATGTGAGATCATGATCTGACTTCGCTGATTCAACTTTATTGAATGGCTTTGGATTTCTTCTGCAGATGCTGCAGTATGGCAAGAAGGGGTTTCAGGATCGTCCAAGCACTATCAAATCACTTCTACCTGGTTAGTTGACGAGTCCGTTTATAGAATATAATGTCCTTATTATCCTAGGATTATGGTGCTGGTGAGGGACTGGGAGACGACCCAATTGGGTTGGTCTTCATCTTGTCGAATACACTCGATCTGAACTGACATTCCTTGTGAGAACAGAAATGGCTGGTGCGACCCCTTCAAAAGCTAGTCCAAGGTAAGTATGAATGTTGAGGATAGCCACGCATCTCACAATGTCCCGTTAGGCATATACCTTTTATTCGTTGGCAAACTTGACCGAGGCGCAGTACGAACTCGTTGTCGGAGGTGAACACAATCTAGTCTCGAGGTTAAATCAACCTTTCTGACCAATCTGCAGGCAAGAAAATTCTATGGATTGAATAGTCTGGTCCCCAAAATGTTGACCCAATCGTGTGGCCACGCGCTGCATCATCAGCAGAAATTTTCTGGAGTGGGAAGCAGCCCATTGGCGCTGCACTCAACGTCACCGAGGCACTTCCTCGTTTGCATGTAAGTAGTGTTTCTTGATGTGGAAGTACTTGGACGTCAGGTACAGGATGGTACAACGTGGCATCAATGCCATCCCACTCCAGCCGCAGTTGTGTGTGCTGCGACTGGATGCATGCGATATATACGCTTGATTTAGAACTTGATCCATCTTTTCACGATTGGTCTTGGCTTTAATCAGTCTGCGCCGTTGCTTACAAGATGTGTACAGCTCTCGTTCACCTGACTTATGATATGTCAAGAAATTTATGCCTCTGCTCTGCGAGAAGTCACGCCAGAAGTTGATGAAATGTTCGAGTGATGCACTGAACAATGATTCATGAAGTATCCACATTTTTGGCAATAAATTGTATCCGTGCTACGCGTGTATACTATATGTAGCTAGTTCACATTGATATCTTGGCTGGAATGTCCCACGTAGGCAATGTTACATAAAACCTTGTTTTGAGTTCTGACCTACCGTACCCCAGTGATGCATCGAGCTTTACTTGTTCCCGAAGTCCTCCTAGAGATATTCACCTATGTATCACCTACTCAAACAACATCGACCCCGAAATCGCTTGCAGCGCTTGCAAGGACATGCAAAATCTTCCACGAGCCTGCGATGGATTTGCTGTGGACTGAAATCCATGGGTTGGAAGCACTGCTAGGCTGTGTAGCGAGGTTACATCCACTGATATATCATGGTAGTATAAGGGTCAGTGCACGACTTCATTACGCTTTGTTTGTTTCTTTTCGGCTCACCGAGCATCTACATAATAGTGGGACAAACCCTGGACGAAAGGTGTCGAGCCATTATCTGCTCATGAGATCCCTCAATTTCTGCGTCACTCCTCCCGCATACGCAAATTAAAGATACAATCTGAACATCCGTACCTTCTCTCTGTCATCCCCGCCGAGGCATGCATATTTCCGGGGCTGAAGTCATTAAGTCTTACCACCGTATATTTGGACCTCTTTCTGCCTCACATGCTGCACCGATGTCATCTATTGGACGTCGACAAGGGTCTGCAATCTTTTGTGACACGTTGCATTGCTCTGGAGCATTTATGCATCTACACTCCTGAATGGCTCCTGGTTGACAGTATAGCAAATCAGATGTCATTGCTATCCGATAGGATTCATTGGTGCACGCGGCTTGTAACTCTTTGTTGTCCAATGCTCGACTGGGCAACATGGAAGCACCTCTCCTCCCTCCCTACTCTTCTCAAATTGAGAATTGAGCAAGGATGTCGTGACCCTCCTTCGCTGTCAAAACGAGACATCGTGGATCTATCAATCCTTAATATCACAAGTCTTTCCTTTCAAGAAATCTATTATGTTGCAGATATCATCACAGTCATGCAACACTCGGAATTTCCCTCGCTGAAAGAGTTCGAGTTTAGAGCCAAATATATCTCTCCAGAAGATGCCGAGCAACTCTTTCATGCTCTGTCTCGCTGCAAAGCGTGTCAGACTCTAGAAGAAATCACCTTTTGTTCTCTTAAGGAGACATACTTTGTAACCCCAAACAGCGAGCCTTTGACACCAATTCCGCATTTCCTTTGCTTTACGCAGCTCCGAACCCTGGAGCTCACATTTTATAATTCCTGCATCCACCTGGATAATGACATGCTCTTGCAAGCCATGTCTACTTGGCCGCACATCCGCACTCTGGAAATCAATGATTCAGGCGACTATGCTTCTTCTTCCAAAGTCTCCCTCCGTGGATTATTCACAGCGCTCCGTCTATGTCCAGAATTGCATACACTACGAGTTTCAATCAATCTTGCAACTATCGACATCGATCCTGATGCCGAGCCAATACAACATACCTCCCTACGATCATTGGCTTTAGACTTATCCGAGTCTCAAACAACAGATGCTGAAACTATCGCTCGCATTATTTCCGCCTGGCTCCCTTGTGTCGACCAAGTTACAAACATATATGGTTTGAGCTGGGTTGAAGTCAATAGGTATCTTAGATCTTTGAGAACGGCTACTGCGCCGTATGTTGCGGGAGCCTCCTAGAATAATTGAGTTCGGAATATCTTCACGTCCGGGAATGTTGCTACATACCTTCGAGTTCTTTCGTTCTTTCGTTATCATTGTCGTCACTGTTATAAACTACTGTACTAGTATCTCTGCATAATCGCCAACAACCCACCGGTTCACTGTCATTAGTGCGATTTCCAACATGATTACATGCGCCATCTGAGCTCCACCGTTCACTGTGCTCGACGGTCCCTTCCTCATGTGTACCTTTTGATATCCGTGTCTGTAACAGCCATGTGACTGCACAACACAACACATGCTTGATAGAATTCAACAACTACGTAGAAGGATACATCCATTCAAATGTCTAGATCGACACTAAGACATCCGATCGATCTGTACATGCGATGAGCGAAATGAACCCGAAAGGCATGGACAAGGCGATGCGGATCAATGCCGCTGAGTTTCCGCTTGCTGGTTAGGCTTTTGGACCTCCAAAGCATCATATACATATCTCCAAGGGTGGAGGTGTACTACATAGTCGACATATGACAGTCATGGCCTGGGACATGCCGGCGATAGGACATCTTATCTAGGCACCCGAACACGTCAACGCTGCGACGTTTTTGCTGATTTTTCTTGTTTGCGCAGCCATACATCTCCTTCTCCACAGGCCTATTTCCATATTTGCGTGGACGGTGGAGGGCTATACTATGCACACCTGGAAAACGGATCATCATCATCACATACAACCAATGATCAATACATTTCCTACCGTTGAACGTTGACCCCTCCCCCATACTCCTGGGGCGCTAACCATTTCCTACCACTCACTTGCCCTGCAATACCCACACGCTGTTTGGTGCTCTTCCCCCGTGCGCATTCCAGGACCCACCATCCAGAATTTGCTTGTAGCATGACAACATTTCTGGACGCCTTTTTTCCGTCTCAAATGAAAACAAAACCGAGCGGTTGCCAAACGGTCCCTAACTCCGCATTAATTCATCCCAGTAAGTTGCCTTTCCATTACCTTCACCTCGTATCTAATTAGGTTTATTTCCAATTGTAGCACTCCCCTGAAAACACTCGACATTCCAAACAACGGTATGCATTGCCTTGCCTGTTACTTTCGAGATCTCTACATTGGCTTTCTCTACCCATTGATAGTTCCACCTCCCTCGAAGTAGCAAATGAAGTCAAAGGTGAATTTTGGCTATCAAGGCGGCCTCGTATCAAGCAAACATCACATCCCCTAGATTGCATTTTGCTCAATAAGGAACTACTTCGTCGAATATCTAGCGACTTTGTTATACAAGATAATAATCTAGGACCTTCACAAAGGACATGCATGGTGCGTCCTCACATTCGTGCACGTGAAATCCTTTTTGCATCTTGAACAAATAGCCACAATCTTCTTCTCATGCACCTCGTTAATGTGACGACCGAGGCCATCCTTGCTGATGAATTTCGGACACTTGTCCCAGGGGCATTTTACTCTGGGGCGTCCTACTTTGACTTTTGTTCGGCCAGTTTGCACAACAGAACCAAGCTGTTGGGCAGCGGACTCACACACGGGATCGGACGTGCCATCGACATCGAGCGATAAATCTAGGGGTACATTGTAAACTTCTCAACGAATAGCTAGGAATGATAGCAAATTCACCGAAGCGAGCACCCACACCCTCTGATGACGATTCCGTGGCATCCATACCATAGGATGCCGTGAAGTCCTCAGAGTATATACTATGCTGATGTGTTACATAATCATTGTTAACAAAACCACAGGTGCCGTTGAGCAATAAGCCTGTATACGGTAAGTGTTTAAAAGAAAGTTTGCATATACAGCAACTTACCTTCTGTACCTTCATGGCACCGATCCCGTGACCCTGTACGAGGGTGCAGGCTGTGGCACGAGGTAGGGGTCGTGCGAGGATATAGATGGTGGAATACCATTAAGGCTATTGAGTCCAGCTTGGGAGTCGACGATGCCATCACGTCCACCCGAATGCTTAACTGTGATAGGAGGACTGCGAGCGCCGTAGCGCAATGGGCCTGTACACGGTAAGCATTTGAAGGAAAGACTGCTTATAAAGCAACTTACCTGTTGTACCCCCTGACAACGATCTGATGACCCCGGACGATGTTCCATGGAATGCTGCAGGCTGTAGCATGATTTGGCTATCATCAAGCGACGTAATGGCATCAAGGTCATTGACTCCAGCTTGAGAGTCGACGGTGCTATCATGTCCACCTGAATGCTCCATTGTGAAACCTGACTGGCAATTGCAAATGAGATTCTTGACGCTGCGAATCTCCTGCATTGCCTCACGCATGCCATGGTCTGACACGTCAAGGCGGCGCTCTAACATGTCAATGCGCTGGTCTAACATGTCAAGGCGGAGGATGCACTCAAGAATTGACTGGAGTGTTAAATACTGGTCAGGTGGAGTTGATGTGCATGAATCCATGTTTTTGTTTATGATGCAGCCTAATGTATGAGCGAGTGCGAATGAGGGGAGAATACTTGCAGCAGTTGGAAAATTGAACGGCTTTTTATGTTCATTCCACTGGCCCGTCTGGCAGGTGCAATCTGGCCTGTGGCTCATGGCAAGTTTTCGCATACCGCACTTTGGTTGGTCAACAGAATGTTAACCCAGTGAATCATCGGTGCCACCCTCCGCTTATTGCGTTGAACCCGGCTGACTTTACCCGGTGGGCTTAAGTAATAGCACTACCCGCAAACATAGCCACTTCCGAATCACTTGGCCTGGGGGTTCCAATCCATCATGCACAAAAATGAATGATTGATTTCAAGTCTGGTTTGTAACGTTGTAGCTCGAACAGAACGTTTCAATTATGCGTATTATGGCCATGAACTTTACTGACCTGTATAATCCATGTCATTCGCAAGAGACAGATAGGACGCGCGCAGTACTTCCGCAGCTCGAAACACATTCCTAACACAACTAGGTAGGGGTCAGCATATGTCTTGGAGGGTGATAACCGAATCACGGATCACAAGTGGGTTGTTTGATGTATATCAAATCATGGACATCAGCGATAGGAGGTCGTTATGATGACTGAACCAAAAGTTGCTTTAGCTATAATTGTCAATATTGGCAGGGCTATGGCTATTGAAGCTTGAAGCTTGGCACCCCGTGGCACAAGGATGGCCGAAACCACCTAATTAAATTAACTAGGAATTAAAATACTTCGCGCACCAGATATGGCAAATTGATTAAGATTCTCAGGCTGAGCCTGAGAGGCGCGGCTCAGCGGCGCACTGTCAACCAGTGTTCTGCCAGCCGCCGAACGTTCGCCAAAGTCAGTGAACGTCTCCATGGTCACATGTGAACATGTTGAATAGTACTAGGTATGGTGCATGTAGAGTCCTAGTGTTGTGGGCAGAACTCTGCCATTCTGCCATGTGGCAGGGCAGAACTGGCACTGCCAGGCAGATGGCAGAACCTCCCAGGCAGAATGTGGCAGAACTCCCGCACATGTAGAACCGTGGGAGAATGTGCTATATAGTTTAGTGTGTCGGTTCAGTGTACGACAGTATAGATTGAGGCACTTTAAAACTGAACATGACGTCGTCACGCTCATATGCACACAACTGAACTTCCAGGCATTGATACAGACATTGCCAAGCAGCTCGAAACCGACTTCGCATTTGTCCCTCCACTTTCAGCAGTCTCCGGCGACAATCTCGAAGCAGTGAATCGATCTCACTCGATGACATTGATGCTGAGTTTTCTCGTCTTGAAGATATTCGTAACACGGAAAAAATGATGGAGTTTGCCTCAAACTGGGATGTGGATAGGAAGGAAGTGTTGGAAGGGAGAGTGTTTGACTTTGTGGAACTGCGGCATGTCAACGAGGGATTAGTGCCTACCACGATAGATGATGAGATTATGGTCGCAGATCATGATGCGAATGAAGATGGGACTTGGAATATTGATTCTATGTTGCTGTCAAGTGGTCTTACATTCATGTAGTTAGTACTCTAGCGCTATGAAATTCTGCCATCTGCCATGCTGGCAGAACATGGTTCTGCCAGTTCTGCCGGCAGAACTACCTTGAGTTAGTTCTGCCCACAGCACTAATGTAGACACAACGCCACTAACTGACAAACAAAAACAAGCAAACAATTTCGCTGACACAACTGCTTCGGCGCGGCGAAGACCACTTGTCCTGTATGTATATCATATCACAATGCTATTTCCTCATGTCCTAAGTAGGACGTCGAATGATCATGCGGGAGTTTCTATCTTCTTTTCTGCTGCAGCGCAGTACCTCGCTAGAATTGAAAATCGTGGTATAGCTGTAAGTTTTAGCAGGCAGAATTGGAAAGAGACATAATCGAAATCGTCATCTGCAGCTTCCCCTTCACCGTCGTCGTTCCCAACACCTTCATTCTGTTTATCATTGCATCCATCAAAGTCGTCATTGCCGAATCCACGGTCCTCATCCTCGCTGTTCACAATGTGCATGCCACTAACTCCGAGCTGAGACAAGAATCTCGCGTAGCATCGTTGAATGTGTCTCAAAATAAGTATAGCGCATATGTGAACGTGTCTTGACTGACGAATCCAGTTTAGATCTCGAGATTCATGAATCACATGAGTTCTTCGCGGAGCGCCCTTATGCATGTTGGCATTCGGTCTTCTGCAGCTCATGGGCCGATGCCAAAGTTTGAGTTTGGGTACATTTTCGTACGCCTCGGCCACCACGTTCACAACATCTCTCTTCGCTTGAAGGTCTAGTCACGAACCTATGCTTGCTCATGTCTTCATGTTTGCCGTCTGAGCCACTATCCTACATCTTATCAACATCCCAATATCGCAGCTCATCACTGCTGGGGACATTCAGGATGACCATTTCTGTAAGCGCCAATGTATGAACTAACCACCACGGTCCAGACAGTCTGGGCCCTCAGCACCATGACGAACGCTACATTTGTAACGGTGGACACATCATGATTGAGTCTCCTACTGCAACGCTCGAGACGGGTACTGGTTAGTTTCCAAGTTCTTCTACAGAATACAATCTCCTTATCATCCCAGGATTCTGGTACTGATGAGTGGCTGGGAGACGGGTTAGTCTTCAGCTTGTCGAATGTACTCGATATGAGCTGATATATCTTAGGAGAACAGAACTAGCTGGTATGACCCCTTCAAGACCTGGTTCGAGGTAAGTACGAATGTTGAACGTTGAGGATAATCATGCATCTCACGATGTTTCGTTAGACATGTACCTTTGATCCGTTGGCAAACTTGACCGAGGTGCAGTGCAAACTTGTTCTCGGAGGTAAACACAATCTACTCTCGAGCTTTCTGAGCGATTATACGACGTATATTCGTTTGAGTGTATTTTTTCCAGGTTTGCCCAAAATTATGTTCATTCAACGCCGAGTCTCACCCTTGAGCCAGGTATTGACGGGAAAACCACCCTACTCCGAGTTCAAGCGAGCGCACAAGTTGTGGTCACAATTTCTCTCAGAACAAAATCGTGGCGTCCGGTTTCTCGCGATCATTGATAGCCATTGGAGTTTTATTCTGAATTGCTGGTCTATCAAGGATTGTAGACTGTCCTCTCAGCAGGTAGATGAACACATCAAAGGACAACTCTACCTCTTTCAGCCTGATACATCATCTCCCGACTAATCTCTAGAGTCTGGCTTACCATCATGTCTGTCTATACAGACTTGACTTTTTATTCTCGTGCAACCATTTGAACCAAGTCCTGTGTTCTCAAATAGTCAGGACCACGTAATAATGATAATGACCGCAACCTTTGATTCGGTATGACTTATAAATGGGCAACTCACATCGGTTATCTGTCCCAGGGTATCATCTGACTTGAACTTGAAGTTATGCAGTATCCCGAGCTCACCATCAACAGTGCATAGTGCATTGCTCAAGACGTTTACGCAGCGAATGATGTCCAATACATCGTGCAGTGTGCTGCTGCAGTACGTCTCCCTTTATCATGGTCTTTTGTTTGCTGATGGTATTCCCCGCTGCTATTATTGTGGCCACTTGTACCGAATACGTTGCGAGCTTCGACGCTAGCCCGTGGATAAACTTGGCCAACAAGCCCCCTGCTGGCCAGCTTCGTTTTGTATTCCTAGAAGTCATAAACTTCGCTGCTTCCTTGCTTACTGATGTCGTAAAGATCATTCCTTCATAGTATTTCAGCACCAGGGCAATGAAATTGGCAAACCTTTACGCCGACGACTACCTAGCGCAGCAGCAGCTCAACAGCACCGGCATGACGCTAAACGGTGCTCTTGACACGTTCACGCAGACCACTCGCGATGCACTGATTGTCCATGGAAAGACGCCTGTCGTATGGGAAGGTATGTGGCGTGTTTCTTCCTTTGAATGATGGTATTGAATGGAAACGGTCGTTTAGAAATGGTCCTAGACTAGACTACTGCGCTCTCAAACCAAACTATTGTGATGTAAGTATCATAATATCACGATCTGACATCGCTGATTCAACTTTATTGAAAGGATTTCTGCAGATGCTGCAGTAGTGGCAAGAAGGGGTTTCGGGATCATCCATGCACCATCAAATCACTTCTACCTGGTTAGTTGACGAGTCCGTTTATAGAATATAATGTCCTTATTATCCTAGGATTATGGTGCTGGTGAGGGACTGGGAGACGACCCAATTGGGTTGGTCTTCATCTTGTCGAATATACTTGATCTGAACTGACATTCCTTGTGAGAACAGAAATGGCTGACCCCTTCAAAAGCTAGTCCGAGGTAAGTATGAATGTTGAGGATAGCCATGCATCTCACAATGTCCCGTTAGGCATATACCTTTTATTCGTTGGCAAACTTGACCAAGGCGCAGTACGAACTCGTTGTCGGAGGTAAACACAATATAGTCTCGAGGTTAAATCAACCTTTCTGACCAATCTGCAGGTGAGCAAATTCTATGGAGTGAACAGTCTGGTCCCCAAAATGTCGACTTGATCGCATGGCCACGCGCTGCATCGTCAGCAGAAATTTTCTGGAGTGGGAAGCAGCCCATTGGAGCTGCACTCAACGTCACCGATGCACTTCCTCGTTTGCATGTAAGTAGTGTTTCTTGATGTGGAAGTACTTACGTGTATACTATGCACTAGTAGCTAGTTCACATCGATATCTTGGCTGGAATTCTGAAAATAGTATTGGTCCCACATAGGCAATGTTACATAACACTTAGTTTTGAGTCCTGCCAACTCTGCCCCAGGGCCTAGTGATGCATCAGGCTTTACTTGTTCACGAAGTCCTCCTAGAGATATTCGCCTATGTACCATATACTGAAACACCATTGACCCAGAAATTGCTTTCAGCGCTTGCAAGGACATGCAAAATCTTCTACGAGCCTGCGATGGATTTGCTGTGGACTAAAATCTATGGATTAGAACCACTGCTAGGCTGTGTAGCGAGGTTACATCCACTGATATACCATAGTGGTATAAGGGTCAGTACACGACTTCATTACACTTTGTTCGTTTCTTTTCAGCTCACCGAGCGTCTACATAATAGTGGCACCAACCCTGGGCGAAAGGTGTCGAGCCATTATCTGCCCATGAGGCCCATCAATTTCTGTGTCACTCCTCCCGCATACGCACATTGGACATAAAATCTGATGATCCGCACCTTCTCTCTGTCATCCCCGCCGAGGCATGCATATTTCCGAGGCTGAAGTCATTAAGTCTTACCACCGCATATCTGAACCTCTTTCTGCCTCACATGCTGCACCGATGTCATCTATTGGGCGTCGATGAGGGTCTGCAATCCTTTGTGACACGTTGCATTGCTCTGGAGGATTTATTCATCTACACTCCCGAATGGCGCCAGGTTGACAGTACAGCAAATGAGATGTCCCTGCTATCCGATAGGATTTATTGGTGCACACGGCTTGTAACTCTTTCTTGTCCAATGCTCGACTGGGCAACATGGAAGCATCTCTCCCACCTCCCTACCCTTCTCAATTTGGACATTGAACAAGGGTGTAATGACCCTCCTTCGCTGTCAAAACAAGATATCGTGAATCTATCATTCCTTAACATCACAAGCCTTTCCTTTCAAGATCTCTATGATCCTGAAGACATCATCACAGTCATGCAACACTCGCAATTTCCCTCGCTGAAAGAGTTCGAGTTTAATGCCAGGTATATCTCTCCAGAAGATGCCGAGCAACTCTTTCATGCTCTGTCCCAGTGCAAAGCGTCTCGGACTCTAGAAGAAATCACCATTTGTTCTTTTGATGAGGAATACCGTGTACCCCCAAACAGCGAGCCTTTGACACCAATTCCGCATTTCCTTTGCTTTACGCAACTCCGAAGCCTGAGGCTCACATTTCATAATTTCCACATCATCCACCTGGACAATGACATGCTCTTGCAAGCCATGTCTACTTGGCCGCACATCCGCGCTCTGGAAATCAGTGACTCAGCTAGCTATGCTCCTTCCGAAATCTCCCTCTGTGGATTATTCACAGCGCTCAGTCTATGTCCAGAATTGCATACACCACGAGTTCCAATCAATCTTGCAACTATCGACATCGATCCTGATGCTGAGCCAATACAACATACCTCCCTACGATCATTGGCTTTGGACCTATCCGTGTCTCAAACTGAAACTATCGCTCGCGTTATTTCCGCCTGGCTCCCTTTCGTCGACCAAGTTCACTCATATGGTTCGAATTGGGTTGAAGTCAACAGGTATCTTAGATCTTTGAGAAGGGCTACTGCGCCGTATATTACGCGAGCCTCCTATAAGAATTGAGTTTGGAATATCTTCACGTCCAGGAATGTGTCATTAGTACGATTTCTAACACGATTACGTGCGTCACCTGAGCTCCACCGCTCACTGTGCTCGACGGTTCCCTCCCTCCTGTATACCTTTTGATATCCGCGTCTGTAACAGCCATGTAATCACACAACACAATACGCGCTTGATAAAATTCAACAACTACATAGAGGGATACATCCATGCCATATGATGAGGCAGTAGGAAGTTAGCAGTAGTGACGAATTCTGGGATTGTCCTTAGCGTTGATCAGTTTGCGCTGTCGCTTCCAAGTTGTGTACAGTTGTCGTTCACGAAAACCTGACTTGTGTCGAGAAATTTATGCCTTGGCTCTGCGAGGTCACACAGCGAAATGGAAGTTAGCGCAATGTTCGAAGTGATGCACTGCACACCACCAACCCTACATCTTGACTTCAACAGACAAACAACACTTTACCTGTGTTCCGGGTGAGCACCTTGTCTATCCCACATTCTCATCACCTCACATCTTCCCATCAGGAGACAACACATGTCTTACTTACGGTATGCCTTCTCCGTCTCGTTAGTTTTATTATATCTGGTCACCTACTCAAGTTCCATACTCGCAGGTCACCACTTGAACAAGCGATGATCTGATATTCGCCGGGCAGGTGAGACGAGCTGTGTTGTCCAATGTTGCTGACATCCCACCCGGCGCTGCAGTACGTGATCGTTACTTGAAGCGTGCAAGTAAACCTATATAGTTGCGTCGCATCTGCCTTGAGATAGCTGAACTTGAAGCTTGAAGGTCATACTGGCCTGCTATGGCCATAAAAATTCAATTGCATACCTAGAGTGTGATCACAAAAAGTAGTAAACTTGTGTCGCGCATGGCTTCAAAATGAGCTTGCCTTGAAGGGTCTAGATCGACGTCGCAGTCAGGGCAGGCCCATGATCAAGCTAAGATTCGATGAAATCATGATGATCGACAAAATGACGCATGACACGTATGTATAGGCAATTCACACGCCTGTATTTGAAGAAAGACCTTAAATCGAGCCCCTTCAGTGACAAATTCCGTATTATACGGGCCACCCGACCTACATAATATCCCGTATGAGACAGGCCAGCGGATTATGGGCCCATGTTGTGTATATTCTCGATGATGACAGATGGGCCGGGACACATATTATTTCTGATGGAGACAGGTGGGCCCATGTATGCCAATGATATATATATCCTTGATGTTGACGGATGGGCCGGGGGAATATGATCATTCATGGAGATGGGTGGGCCCATCAGGGTAATATGTAGAGTAGGATATTATAGACAGCTGGGCTGAAGAGAGATGTAAGGCAAATATTGTTATATAGACGGGCGGGCCAACGGGGGTGTATTACATATATGGGTGGGCCGAGGTAGGGGAATATTACATAGATGGGTGGGCTGACGCGGGGTGTATTACATATACAGGTGGGCCGACATAAAAAGTATTACATATACGGGTGGGCCGACGAAAGGGATATCAAATAGACGGGTGGGCCGAGGGTGTGATAAAATATTTATTACATAGACAGGTGGGCCGAGGTGGGGTATAATTATATAGACGGGTGGGCCAACATAGGATGTATTACATAGACGGGTGGGCCGACGTGGGGGATAATACATAGATGGGTGGGCTGATGTGGGGGAATTGTACATAGATGGGTACATATATGGGTGAGCCTAGATATGTATAAATGTCAAATTTTCAGTGCAAAACCCCAAACCGAGATTTACCAACCCCCGAACCCCGAAATTGTGGACTGCCGGGTCTCGGGTTTCGGGGTTCGGGGGTCCCGGAACTCGGAACTCAGTATGTGAGACAACAAAAATATATTTCAAACACGGGTAAGTCAATGTGTTTGTCAATCAACTTGATTGTAAATTATATTTTATTGATCTCCCCAAATTTCCCAAGTTCCGAGTTCCGAGTTCCGAGCTCCGGGACCCCCGAACCCCGAAACCCGACACCCGGCAGTCCACAATTTCGGGGTTCGGGAGTTGGTAAAATGTGTATGGATAGATGAAAGGTTGATTTAAACATTTTTGAAAGATGTCCCATATGAAATGTTAAGTCCCGAGTTTTGAACTCCGGGTTTCGGGACTTCGGGCTTCGGGACTCGGCACTCCAGAAACCCGGAAATCGAAACTTGGGACTTGACATTTCATATGGGATATCTTTCAAAAATGTTTAAATTAACCTTTCATCTATCCATACACATTTTACCAACTCCCGAACCCCGAAATTGTGGACTGCCGGGTGTCGGGTTTCGGGGTTCGGGGGTCCCGGAGCTCGGAACTCGGAACTTGGGAAATTTGGGGAGATCAATAAAATATAATTTACAATCAAGTTGATTGACAAACACATTGACTTACCCGTGTTTGAAATATATTTTTGTTGTCTCACATACCGAGTTCCGAGTTCCGGGACCCCCGAACCCCGAAACCCGGGACCCGGCAGTCCACAATTTCGGGGTTCGGGGGTTGGTAAAATGTTTATGGATATATGAAAGGTTGATTCAAACATGTTTGAAAGATGTCTTTCATCTCAAAAATCGAGTCCCGAGTTCCGGGTAAGACATCTTTCAAACATGTTTGAATCAACCTTTTGTATATCCATAGACATTTTACCACCCCCAAACCCCGAAATTGTGGACTGCCGGGTCTCGGGTTTCGGGGTTCGGGGGTCCCGGAACTCGGGACTCAATATGTGAGACAACACAGATATCTTTCAAAAGTTTGTAAATCAATTTGTTTGTAAATCAAATTTATTGTAGATCAAATTTTATTGATCTCCCCAAATTTCCCAAGTCCCGAGCGCCGACCCCCGACCCCCGAGACCCGGCAGTCCACAATTTCGGGGTTCGGGGGTCCCGGAACTCGGGACTCAATATGTGAGACAACACAGATATCTTTCAAAAGTTTGTAAATCAATTTGTTTGTAAATCAAATTTATTGTAGATCACCCCCGAACCCCGAAATTGTGGACTGCCGGGTCTCGGGGTTCGGGGTTCGGGGGTCCCGGAACTCGGGACTCGATATGTGAGACGACATATCTTTCAAAAGTTTGTAAATCAATTTGTTTGTAAATCAAATTTATTGTAGATCAAATTTTATTGATCTCCCCAAATTTCCCAAGTCCCGAGCACCGACCCCCAACCCCCGAGACCCGGCAGTCCACAATTTCGGGGTTCGGGAGTTGGTAAAATGTTTATGGATATATGAAAGGTTGATTCAAACATGTTTGAAAAATGTCTTTCATCTCAAAAATCGAGTCCCGATGTCCTGCATGATACGGGAATCATGCATGGACATAACTACTACTAGGAATAACCCTCAAAAGATTATGTCTGTTAGCACAGTCCTCAGACTAGTCACCCCATACCTTGGTATCAAACCTCGGTCCTATATTTCAAGTTTTATATGGAAGAAGAAGAAAAAGTCATATGTTAAATGGGAATCACAGAATGACCTAGTTTATATGTGAAGTAAAATGAAGGTTAAGGTATTGCCTTACCTTTGGCTTATTCACTTTGGCTAGAGAAAACCATTGAGAAAAGCTCAAAGCTTAACAAAAACCTATCTAAAAAGCCCGTGTCTTGCATATTGTATTTGTATCATTGTTTCTATCTTGTTTTCTCTAGCATTGTTCTTTTATTTTCTTTTATTTAGGATGCTATGACCTACCAGATACTCCAGAAAATATTATTTCTGAGTATGATGTCATAATGATGTCATATAGCTCCACAGAAAGTTCTAGACTATTCTGTTGGAAATTATGATGTAATGTATGAAGTCATAATGATGTCATAGGCTCTAGAATATTCTAGCTCCACTATGATGTCATCTCTGATGTCATTGCTCCATTTTTTATTTGTATTTTATACTTTTATTGGGTTTCACCCAATATTCTGATTGGTTCTCTCTTTATTTTATTGTTTGCGAACCTACATTACTTTCCCACACAAAATGTATATAAGGAGAGCCCATTCTCCCCCAAAAAAATAGAGATCCCTCTTCTAGGAAATTTTCTTCTCAGAGAAACCCCTCAGTTGAACAAGACATCTCACTTGTCAAGATCTCCCACTTGTGGCAGAACAAGTGCAGGGAAACGTATCCCTTGAGAATACAAGTTTCTTACGATAAGAAGCTTACGTTACTGTTTATTTGACCAACCAGTCTTTGGTCCACGTGATTTTTTAGAGACCGTTGTCTCTCCCGTTTACTGTTTGTTTGACCAAATCGTGCCTTGGTCAACGTGATTATTCTTGAGACCATTGTCTCACCAGTGCTATTTGTGCCTATTTGACCAACCAGTCTTTGGTCAACGTGATATCACAGAGACCCCTTTGTCTCTACTCCTATTCGTGCCTATTTGATCAACTCGTGCCTTGGTCAAATCTACCCAGTTCATTTCAGTGCCTAGAACGTGCAATCTAGGCAAAGCTATTTGTACTTCAGACCACAGTTCTGAATCTAGGTAGCAAATCCTAGACAAAGCAATTGGAGGTACACATAAAAGCTCCGGCTAAGTTGATCACCTGATTGGTTTAGCGAGCCTCCCAAGAACTCACACGTTATCTACCACGAAAGAAGAAAAGTCGTAGACCGTGTTAATCGAGGACTGGCAAGAAGTCTTATCCAAGTGTAATTGTGGTGTCATTACATTCTTACACACTTTATATAAGACCCTCGGTTATTAAGACACTGAGTTCCGAATTAGTGCCGAAGCTTGAAACTTGAAATCAGTGGAAAATGAAATCTCACAAAAATGTACACATGAAGATGTTTTATTTCCTTTGACAATTCACCGAGTGTCTTGTACTAACCTGACAACACAGTCCCGGCTTCAGGCTTCAGGGCTCGGTACACGACACTCGGGGAATTGTGAAATTTCTATTTCCTTGGACATTTCACTGAGTTCCGAGGTCCGGGCGCCGAATTCCGAGTTCCGAGCTCCGAGTGCCGAGTGCCGAGTGCCAAAGCTCAAAACTTGAAATCAGTGGAAAACGAAATCTTGCAACAATGTACACATGAAAATGTTTTATTTCCTTTGACAATTCACTGAGTGTCTTGTACTAACTCAGGGAATTGTGAAATTTCTATTTCCTTAGACATTTCACTGAGTTCTGAGTTCCGAGCGCCGAGTTCCGAGTTCCGAGTGCCGGATGCTGAGTGCTGAAGGTTGGAACTTGAAATCAGTGGAAAACAAAATCTCGCGACAATGTACACATGAAAATGTTTCATTTCCTTTGACAATTCACCGAGTGTCTTGTACTAACCTGACAACACAGTCCGGGCTTCAGGCTTTGGGTTTCGGGGCTCGGTACATGACACTCGGGGAATTGTTTATGGAAATGAAACATGTTCATGTGTACATTGTTGCGAGATTTCATTTTCCACCGATTTCAAGTTTCAAGCTTCGGCACTCAGCCACTGGTCGGTAGTCAATATAGGCAAATGGTAATGAAAATGAAAGTTGTTATTACGCTTAACTTCCTTACCGAAGGTTGTAGTCCGAGTCTAGGGGAGTGTATTGGTAGTCTTTTCTTGTCCATCAGTTATCATTTAACCGAGATATAAGCTAAAGAAATCTGAAACATCGGCAATAATGAAAAATGAAAGTTATTATTATGTTTAAGTTCCTGAACAAAAGTTGTAGTCCGAGCCAAGGTGAGTGTATTGGTAGTTTTTTCTTGTCAATTGGTTATCTCGTTACTCGGTACTTGGTACAAGGGAATCAGTACTTGGTATTTGGTTCTGATACTTGATACCCGAGAATCAGTAGTGGGGTACTCGGTACTCGGTTCTGATACTTGGTACCCGAGAATCAGTAGTCAGGTACTCAGTACTTGGTTCTAATTCTCGGTACCTGTGAATCAATAGTTGGGTACTCCAGCCAATAGTCCTGAGTCCCGAGTACTGATACTTGGTATTCAGTAGTCAGGTTTGGAACTTGGGTCTTGGTTTGGTTATCATTTGACTGAGATATTGGTAGGCAATATTGGCACTCGGAGCTCGAATACTGACTATCAACTATCAAGTGTCGGGACTTGGTAATTGGTAGTTGAGACTTGGTGCTTGAATGGATATTGCATATATACATAAAAATACAAAATATGTTCCTATGTGTTCATTTCTAGGTGAATAGTATCTCAATCATCTATTCAACAATAGAAACAATGTATCAGGAGCTCAGGACCATAGGGTAATCCTTTATTGTATAGTGTACCTCCCCCTCTTCTGGTGGTTCACCTGCTGGGGTTTTTTTCCCTGTAGGACTGGACCTCAAGGACTGTAGGGAGTCTATTCCTGAGCATATTCGGAGTAGATATATCATATAACCAGCCCAGGACACACAGGATCCTTTTCCAGGAACAAAGCATAGACAATTGCACTTGTGATATTTTTTCACGATTTTCAGTATCTTGCCCTTGCATCCATGATCCAACCTTTTAATATATAATGAGCATAGCTTATATTCTTGCTTCTTATGACCAAGATCAGCTCACAATAGGCTGGAGTTTGTGAGCTAGTGTGTATACTTGCCATTTCGCCTGATAAGGGGCCCATGCCTTCAAAACATTGAATCTTCATAATCAGAAACCTGGGGTACATTTCAAATATCTTAAGTATCATAGACATAAATTTACAGACAAATCAACCAAGAATTGAGTACTGAGGAAGTGAAATGGGTAAGAAAATTGAGTGTGGGAAACTTCAAAGACCCAAAGCATCGAAAATGGTTAGT
>NW_024537534.1:0-32217 GCF_016647745.1 Suillus plorans
CGCATGGTGTGAAAACCCCGTTTTTCCAAAGTCAAAGCCTAGTACCACTCCAAGGGTGATTTTGTGGTTGCAAGTGCATTTGATCTAATGTCAGCAACACCTTGAGCTAGACCAGATAATTCTGGCGAAGCTCCAGAAGGAAATGGATAGTTTTGTAGTGATATAACAGATAAGATAGAAGGCAGGGAACTAAAGTGCCAAGAGACACATCCCGATCATCAGGAAAAACCTCCTAAGTGAATTAGAAGAAATTAGAACTAATTAGCACTAATGCTCCATAATTATGTCTAAATTAGCCAAATTCAAGTTTCAGCAGGTCTAGCTCAGTTATTTTACCCCTGATAAAAAGATGAGAATTTGAAGTTATTCAAAAAATCTGAGAGTTATTGCTATTGTGTTTGATCCAACTGAATCAGACAGTGTTACATAAAAAGACCAATCTTTGATTAAAAATGACCAATGAATCCATTCAGAAGTGAATCCTCAAGGTACATTTATCTGCATTTTGTCAGTTCTAACATCCCCCCTGAGCTCAATAAAATGACACATTTCTTTTTCATGTTGCAACATGCTCATGGATGGTTTCTCAGACTTTGATCTTCCTTATTTCTAGTTCAGGGGTTATCAAAGTCAAAATCTGATTCTCCAGGACTGAGCAGGTCAAAAACATGTATCACTCAGCATATTTCAAGCATGCACAGTCCAAAAGAAACAGTCTTTAACTCCATTGTAACAACCACTTGGTTAAGATTGGTTATGATGAGTGTTTGAGACAATCATCCATGAGCAAATGTTCAAGGTATATTTCAATGACAAAAAAATGTAATTATATAGGTTTCAAACCTGCTTAGTCTAGGATCAGATTTTGAATCTATTGCGGCAATAACATGGCTAAGACATTTTTTGGAGAAAATGATTCATGAAGAAATGTCAGGGTATGAATTCATAGAATAAAATAATATCATCAGCAGATTTCAAACCTGCACAGTCCAAGAGAAACAGATTTTGACTCTGGTGATCACTTAATATTTCATCTTTAGCAGGTTTTGAACCCACACAGACAGATTTAGATTCTGTCATATTGACTGCTTAGCTAAGACTAGTTGAATGCACTTCCGATGAATCCATTCAAATGTGAATCCTCAAGGTATAATTTTAGCCTTGATAGATTTGTATTTTCCTCATTCCCTAGTCACTAGGATCAAACTTGAAAGTTTGATGTGTAATCTGCTCTTCTTCTTCTCTTCAACCAAGTCAAGGCCTTTAGAAAGAATTAGATTGTTCTATACTATCCTTCTGATTTGCATTGAGACTTTGGTCATATATTAACTCTGTCAAAAAATACTTGCACATTCACCTCTAGTAAGTTTTTTTAGCAAAAAAGGATGCATGAAACCAACAGCAATGTGAATCAAGCTTGAGATCATCAGTGCTTGTTTTGCTATACATTTGTGTGGAAATATGAAGGTGTGATTTCATACAATAAAAAGAAAATTATCATTGGTAGGTTTCAAAGCTACACAGTTACAGTTTGAGAGAAACAGATTTTGACTCTGGTGACAACTCGACTAAGACTCATGAAGATCAATATTTGAGATGCTGTCTATGAGCAGATATTCAAGACATGTTCTGATAGAAAAAAATGTATCACTCGACAGGTTTCAAACCTGCAGACTTCAATGGAAACAGATTTTGAATCTATTGCAGCAATGACATGGCTAACATCAGTCGAGTTGAGTTATTGAGAAAACCATTCATGAGACAATGTCAAGATATGTTTTCATAGAAAATAAAAAAAATTATCATTGGCAGGTTTCAAACCTGCACATTCCAAGAGAAACAGATTTTGACTCTGGCGATCACTTGACCATTTCATCTTTAGGCAGGTTTTGAACCCACACAGACAGATTTAGATTCTGTTGTATCAACTGCTTGACTAAGACCAGTGAGATGCACTTCCAATAAATTCATTCAGAAGTGAATTCTCAAGGCAGTTCTTTCAATAGTATGGTCACCATGATTGATTCTTTTATTCTACTCTTATTGCAAAAGACATCAGACTTCTTCTGGAGCTCTTGACTTCAAGACCTGTTTATCTAGCAATTGTCATGAAAAAGTGCTGATGGCAGACCACCATGGTGGGCCCATGATGTTTGTGATGTCTTGGTATTAACTACTGGGTCATGAGTGACAACCGACAATGGAAGGATCACATATGATTGGACTCAAGAAGGATGTTGAAAATTAGTGTTGGAACTGACAAAATGCAGATAAATGTACCTTGAGGATTCACTTCTGAATGGGTTCATTTGGAGCACATCTAACTGGTCTTAGCCAAGCAGTTGATACAACAGAATCTAAATCTGTCTGCATGGGTTCAAAACCTGCTAAAGATGAAATTATCAAGTGATCATCAGAGTCAAAATCTGTTTCTCTTGGACTGCGCAGGTTTGAAACCTACCAGTGATAACATTTTATTTTATGAAATCACACCTTGATATTTCCTCATGAATGATATATGGTTTCTTTCTTTTTCTTTTTCCTGTTAGAACATACCTTGACATTGACCCATGTGTATTTTGACATTGTGGCTCGCGCTCCCAAACATCTGCTTTATATGGTGTTTGTGGATGCACTTGTCTGTGTCCAAGAACATCTCTGGGCTCCGCATCCTGAGCACAAATGCCTCAAATCATGCTTTGAGGTTGTATAGCTTTCATCCTGCTGCCATGCAGTACAAATGTGTTTTCTATCTTTGATCTACGAGGCTTTGTTGATGCCCTCTGAGAAAACTTCATGCTGTCCAAAAGCACTCACTGCTTAAGAGGGTCAGGAAAGTGATGCCAGCGGTGTGATCGTAGTGCTGACCAAAACTGAATGTGCATCTCAACACAGTCCTCGGGCCAATCATGAACACAGACAGATTTCTTCAAAGGTCTTGACTTGGTTGAAGAAGAAGAAGAGCAGATTACACATCAAACTTTCAAGTTTGATCCTAATGATGAGGAAGAATACATATCTGTCAAGGCTGAGATTCAAGGCAAAGATTCAAAAGAACCATCTGGCCACTATTCGCTTATGTATAAGGTTGAGGTGCACTGTATTTGAGACCTGCTCTCTTCTCGCTTCTTGAAAGTGTTGTATTGCAGTCTGTATTCAATTCATCTGTTCAGCTGAGGGAAAACATTGCGAGTGACAGGGAACGGTACACCTGCCTTGCAGATTCACTTTTGAATGTTTCCTTTAAGCATGCATTCAAATGGTATTAGTCAAGCAGTTGCTACAACAGAATCCAAATCTGTTTCAAATCTGCATGTGTGGGCTCAAAACCCGCTAAAGATGAAATTCCCAGTGATTATCAGAGTCAAAATCTGTTTCTCTCGGACCATGCAGGTTTCAAACCTGCCAATGATAAAATTCATTTTTTTCTATGAAAACACACCTTGACATATGCTCATGGTCTAGTTTGCTTACAAGCTCATCAGAGTTGTGTTTAGCCAAGTGGTCGTCCTGACAGAATAAAAATCTGTTTCTATTGGAGTGCAACAGGTTTGAAACCTGTCGAATGTTGCAGCAAGCAAATAGGGACAGTTAGACATTTTGGAGTATTCATGAAAGTGATGTTATTCGTGTCAGTTTTGTCTTTTTCAATGCAACCCAGGTGTGACTGCTTTGTACTAGTTTTGCAGCAGAATGTAGCGAGAATGCTTCTGTTGCATCTATACATTGTGGTCTGTAGCTGGGAGTATCCTTCAGCATGACATATAAATAAAATGATGAAAATATACCAGCAGTATTGGATTGGACAACAGATGGACATGTAATGTAGGGCGTGCACAGAAATGCAGTGCTTGGTATGGGACAGGGTGTGATTTCATAAAATAAAAATGTCATCATTGGCAGGTTTCAAACCTGCGCAGTCCAAGAGAAACAGATTTTGACTCTGATGATCACTTGCAATTTCATCTTTGACAGGTTTTGAACCTGTTGCAGACAGATTTGGATTCTGTCATATCAACTGCTTGGCTAAGACCAGTTAGATGCACTCTCATTGAATCCATTCAGAAGTAAACCCTCAAGGTACAAATGATTTATCCTGCATTTTGTCAGTTCTAACATTAATTTCTAACATCACCCTTGAGCTCAACCATATGCGATCCTTCCATTGTCAGTTGTCACTCATGACCCAGTTGCTAATCCCAAGACATCACAAACATCATTGGCCCAGGAGAAGTCTGATGTCTTTTGCGATAAGAGTAGAATAAAAGAATCAATCGCGGTGACCATATTATTGAAAGAACTGACAAAATGCAGATAAATATGCCTTGAGGATTCACTTGTGCTTGGGTCCATTGGAGGTGCATCTAACTGTTCTTAGCCAAGCAGTTAATATGACAGAATCTAAATCTGTCTGCGTGGGTTCAAAACCCGCCAAAGATGAAATTATCAAGTGATTGCCAGAGTTAAAATCTGTTTCTCTTGGACCGTGCAGGTTTGAAACCTGCCAGTTGCAACATTTGTTTTCTATAAAAACACACCTTGAAATATGCTCATGGTCGGTTCGCTTGCAAGATGATCAAAGTTGTCTTTAGCCAAGTGGTTGTTGCAACAGAATCAAAATCTGTTTCTATTGGAATGCAACAGGTTTAAAACCTGTTGAATGTCACATTTTTTCTATGAGAACATGCCTTGAATGTTGGCTCATAGACGGTATCTCAGACATTGATCTTCATTGGTCTTAGTCAAGTTGTCGCCAGAGTTAAAATCTGTGTCTCTTGAACTTTGCAGATTTGAAACCTGCCGATGATGATATTTTTATTCTATGAAATTAAACCCTGATATTTCCTCGTGAATAGTTTCTTCAAAACCCATCATAAATGCTCTTTTCCACATCATTGCCACAATAGATTCAAAATATGTTTCAATCAAAGCCTACATGTTTGCAATCAGTCAAATGATGCATTTCTCAGATTTTGAATCTGTTATGGCAATAACATGACTAAGACCATTTAAGATGAGTTTTTGAGAAAACTCTATGTCAAGGTGTGATTTCATAGGATAAAAATATTATCATTAGCAGGTTTCAAACCTGCATAGTTCAAAGAGAAACAGATTTTGACTCTGGCGACGACTCAGCTAAGACTGATGAAGATAAGTGTCTGAGATACTGTCTATCATTCAATATTCAAGGCATTTTTTTATAGAAAAAAAAGTGATGTTTCACTGGTTTCGAACCTGTTGCACTCCAATAGAAACAGATTTTGATTCTGTTATGACAACCACTTGGCTAAACACTAGTCTCAGCGGCTTTAAAGCAAACCAACCATGAGCATATGTCAAGGTGTGTTTTCATAGAAAATGGATTTTATCATTGGCAGGTTTGAAACCTGCATGGTCCAAGAGAAACAGATTTTAACTCTGGTGATCATGAACCCATTCAGAAGTGAGTCCTCAAGGCACATTTATCTGCATTTTGTCAGTTCTTTCAATAGCATGGTCACCGTTGATTCTTGTATACTGCTTTTATTGCACAAGACACAGACTTCTGCTGGGGCTCTTAACTTCAAGACCTGTTTACCTAACAATTTCCTTGAAAAAGTGCTGATGGCAGACCATCACGGTGGGCTCATGAGTGAAAACTGACAATACAAAGATCGCACAGTTAAATCCAAGGTGGATGTTAGAAATTGATGTCTGCGCCTAAGCAAATGTTGCAATTGGCAGGTTTGAGCAGGATAAAATAAATAAATGATGATCATGCTATTGACAGAACTGACAAAATGCAGATAAATGTGCCTTGAGGATTTGCTTCTGAATGTATTTATTGGGAGTGCATCTAACTGGTCTCAGCCAAGCGGTTAATACAGCAGAATCTAAATCTGTCTATGTGGGTTCAAAACCTGCTGAAGGTGAATTTGCCAAGTGATCACCAGAGTCAAAATCTGTTTCTCTTAGACTGCGCAGGTTTGAAACCTGCCAGTGATACAATCATTTTCTATGAAAGCACACCTTGTAATCTGCTCATGGTCGGTTTGCTTGCAAGCTGATCACAGTTGTGTTTAGCCAAGCAGCTGTTATCGCAGAATAAAATCTGTTTCCATTGGAGTGCAACAAGTTTGAAACTTGTGGGATGTCACATTTTTTCTATAAGAACATGTCTTGAATATTTGCTCATACACAGCATCTCAGACATCAATTTTCATTGGTCTTGGTCAAGTTGTTGCCAGATTCAAAATCTGTTTCTCTTGAACTGCGCAGGTTTCAAACCTGCCATCAAGAACATTTTTGTTCTATGAAATCATAACTCAACATTCCCTCATAGATATATTTCTCACAAACTAATCTTCATTGGTCTTGGTTGTGTTACTCCCAAAATGGATTCAAAATCTGATTCTCCTGGATTGAGCAGATTCAAAACATCACTCTCTGATCCAAAGCATGATCCTAGCCTTTAACATTAGATGGATCTGCTTCCAGAGCAGGAAAAGGAAGGATCCATAGCACAAGAGGGAGGACCTGAGATCAGACTCACATTTCACTTCACTTCCCATGCTATGAGTCATAGTTAGTAGAGTCGCTTTTGCATGGTTGTACTGTGTGCAATTGATCCTTCTTGTTCATTTGGAATGATTGTTTGCTTGAGGCTTGACCACTGCCATTTATTCTACTTTTATTGTAAAAGACATCTTGGGATTAACAACCGGGTCACGAGTGACAACTGACAATGGAAGGATCGCATATGGTTGAGCTCAAGGGTGATGTTAGAAATTAATGTTAGAACTGACAAAATGCAGGATAAATTATTTGTACCTTGAGGATTCACTTCTGAATGGATTCAATGAGAGTGCATCTAACTGGTCTTAGCCAAGCAGTTGATATGACAGAATCCAAATCTGTCTGCAACAGGTTCAAAACCTGTCAAAGATGAAATTGCAAGTGATCATCAGAGTCAAAATCTGTTTCTCTTGGACTGCGCAGGTTTGAAACCTGCCAATGATAACACTTTTATTTTATGAAATCACATCCTGTCCCATACCAAGCACTGCATTTCTGTGCACGCCCTACATTATATGTCCATCTGAGCAGTCACACCTGGGTTGCATTGAAAAAGATAAAACAGTTTGACATGAATGACATCACTTTGATGAATACTCCAAAATGTCTAACTGTCCCTATGTGCTTGCACTTGGGACTTGGATCTCTGAGAATCTATATCTATACACTGCAAAATATTTTGCAAGCAGGTTTTGAACCTGCATGGTTTAAAAGAAACAGATGATGTTGACTCTGTTGCAACATCTACTTGGCTAAGACCAGTGATATGAAGCTCTCAGGAAAGTACACATGGGTCGATGTCAAGGTGTGTTCTGATAGGGAAAAAACAAACATATATCAATCATGAGGAAATGTCAAGGTGCGATTTCATGGAATAAAAATGTTATCATTGGCAGGTTTTAAACCCGCACATTCCAGTAGAAACAGATTTTGACTCTGGTGATCACTTGACAATTTGATCTTTGGTAGGTTTTGAACCCACGCAGACAGATTTAGATTCTGTCATATCGACTGCTTGGCTAAGACCAGTGAGATGCACTTCCAATAAACTCATTCAGACGTGAATCCTCAAGGCACGTTCATCTGCATTTTGTCAGTTCTTTCGATAGCATGGTCACTGTTGATTCTTTTATCCTTGATGCAAAGTTCAATATATGACCAAAGTCTTGATGCAAACTCGGAATGATGAGTACAAGAGCAATTTAATTCTCTCCAAAGGTCTTGACTTTGTTGAAGAAGAAGAGCAGATTACACATCAAACTTTCAAGTTTGATCCTAATGACCTGGGGAATGAGGAAGAATACACATCTGTCAAGGCTGAGATTCAAGGCAAAGATTTAAAAGAGCCATCTGGCCACTATTTGCTTATGTGTAAGGTTGAGGTGCACTGTATTTGAGACCTGCTCTTCTCTCGCTTTTGAAAGTGTTGTATTGCAGTCTGTTTTCAATTCATCTGTTCAGCTGAGGGAATACATTGCGAGTGACTGAACCAGATGCTTAGTCAAGCCTGGTTAGGCGCGCGATGATGTGCAGAGTGCGGTTAAGTGGAAGTGCCACTATGCGTTAGCGCGCGCTAAGCAGATGTGAGGCGCGCATGCAGGTGGTTGGAGCACAGCGACTCTAGATGAGTTGAATGGGGACCTAATAGGGGCTAAAAAGTGTGTACCACAAGGGACTACTTCAAAGGTAAACCTATAGGGAGAGGTATACAGTATGAGGGAAGTAATGTAGTAGTAGTTCCAAGTATAGTCAACTCATACTGTCTAGTGCGCAGGAAAGTGCGTGTTCAGGTTTGCACAGAAGTTGATTGTTGGACAAATGATGAACAAGGATAGGGAAACTGATAGTGCTCTATACTCCTTGATGCATATATCAAAATAGGCTCATTCCTGCCCAGTGCGGTTCTGAGTGTCACAGCAAGATGATGGTGGTTAATTTGTCAAGAGAGAAAAACATACATGAACTATGTAAGTAATGTTAAGCGCTAAAGCGAACTGAGAAGCAAAGCGAGTGCGTGATAATATGTAATATAAGTGTCCATGACATAGCATCATGGATTGTGTGCACATGGCACCAGCAATACTGTCAGAATTCACAGAAATAGAATAGAAATATGCACTGATGAACTGAATGGACATGGAATGGATGGACAAAGGACGAGCATGACTCTTTTATGACAGTCACATGGCTAAACACAACTTTGATCAGCTTGCAAGCAAAGCGACCATGAGCAAATTTCAAGGTGTGTTTTCATAGAAAAAAAAATGAATTTTATCATTGGCAGGTTTCAAACCTGCGCAGTCTAAGAGAAACAGA
Organism: Suillus plorans; assembly: GCF_016647745.1. Taxonomy (NCBI): domain Eukaryota; kingdom Fungi; phylum Basidiomycota; class Agaricomycetes; order Boletales; family Suillaceae; genus Suillus; species Suillus plorans. The sequence goes on from NW_024537534.1 coordinate 8,872, forward strand.
TTTTGACTCTGGTGATCACTTGACAATTTAATCTTTAGCAGGTTTTGAACCCACACGCACAGATTTAGATTCTGTTGTATTAACTGCTTGGCTAAGACTAGTTGAATGCACTTCCAATGAACTCATTCAAAAGTGAATCCTCAAGGCACAATCTCAGCCTTGATATATTTGTATTTTTCCTCATTCCTCAGGTCATTAGGATGAAACTTGCAAGTTTGATGTGTAATCTACTCTTCTTCTTCTTCTTCAACAGAGTCAAGACCTTTAGAAAGAATTAAATTGTTCTTATGCTTATCCTTCTGAGTTTGCATCGAGATTTTGGTCATATATTGAACTCTGTGTCAAAAATACTCGCATTCACCTAGCAAAAAAGGATGCATGACACCAACAGCAATGTCAATCAAGCTTGAGATCATCAGTGTTTGCTTGCTATACATTCGTGTGGAGATGTGAAGGTGTGATTTCATTATTCATACAATAAAAATAAAAATGTTATTGTCAAGGTGTGTTTTTATGGAAAATAAAATTCATCGTCGGCAGGTTTCAAACCTGCCCATTGCAAGAGAAACAGATTTTGACTCTGGTGATCACTTGACAATTTGATCTTTAGCAGGTTTTGAACCCACACAGACAGATTTAGATTCTGTTGTATCGACTGCTTGGCTAAGACCAGTGAGATTCACTTCCAATAAACTCATTCTTTACAACTGGGTCATGAGTGACAACCAACAATGGAAGGATCACATATGATTGGACTTGAGGAGGATGTTGGAAATTAATATCAGAACTGACAAAATGCAGATAAATGTACCTTGAGTATTCACTTCTGAATGGGCACATTTGGAGTGCATCTAACTGGTCTTAGCCAAGCAGTTGATACGACAGAATCCAAATCTGTCTGCATGGGTTCAAAACCTGCTAAAGATGAAATTGCAAGTGATTATCAGAGTCAAAATCTGTTTCTCTTGGACTGTGCAGGTTTGAAACCCGCCAATGATAAGATTCTTTTTTTTTTATGAAACCACACCTTGACATATGCTCATGGTCGGTGTAAAGAGTTGATTCTGTGTAGGCGCTACAAATGTTGTTGACTTAGAACTCAATGTGCAAGTGTGATGTTTGTCCCAAATAGACTGCCTATAGAATTATCTCTTGATATAAAATGCAAGGGATATCTTGTTAAGATCAAAGATGAAAGAAGGAAAAGTCACCCAAGGTGCATTCAAAGTTCCCAAGATGTGTCTGAAGTAACAAAGCACTTGTCTGATGCGAGCGAAGGTGGTCCAAAGTCAAGAAACAAAGGTCCAAGGTTGCATGAAGTGTCCAAAGAGCTTCCAATGAAACAGCAAGGTTTCCAAGAGAGAATACGGTGGGTGTGTCAAAGTATGTCAAAGTATAAGACTTGCAGAAGTACTGAAGTACAACTAAGCAAAGCCTATTGAAAGAACTAAGAAATAGCGAGATGCGAAATGGCAGTGGTCAAGCCAAACAATCGTTCCGAATGAACAAAAGATTGATCACGCAAAGTATGACTATCCGAAGTGACTCTACTAACTATGACTCGTAGCAAGGGAAGTGAAGTGAAGTGAAGTGCGAGTAGCTAGCGAGCCAGATTATATCCTACAGCGTGAAAGTCTGGAACCTGTGTAGGCAAAAGTAGTAGCGAGATAAGCTATCCAAAATGTAATAAGACTCGAGGCAAGCCGCTGCAGAGATATGCATGTAATAGTGCATGAGGCGCGCAGCTATACATATTAATCAAGCTTTTCAATGGGCCGACGACATATGTGTTTAGCCAAGTGGTCATTTTATGAACTTCAATGTCTGAGATGCTGTCTATGAGCAAATGTTCAAGACATATTCTTGTAAGGCTGATGTTTGAGTTTGAAGGGGAAAGTGAACAAAGATGAGTTTTTGGATAAAAAAAATGAGCACAAATATTACGACAAGGATGAGCCATTTTGAGACTGATACGTTTGAGACTGTCTGGCATTCTTGGAGCGGGGTTCTGGGTATATGATTCGCTGCTAATACAAAAGTACATGAGCTGTATATCAGTGCGCAATGGCAAGGGTCTTTGGTTAGTTTCACTAAAACGATTAGGATGCAACAGATGCAGAAGGGAGTGGCATTAAGCCTATGATGTTTGTGATGCCTTGATATTAATGACTGGGCCCATGAGTGACAATTAACAGTGGAAGGATCATATGGATCAGCCTAAGTGGAATTTCATGGCTAGGCTAAAGATGGTGATGTACAAATGTAAGTATCAGGCCCAGACATCAAATTCTAACTCATCCAACTAGGCCTGATCCTTGCATTTGTACATCACCACCTTTGGCTCAGCCATGAGATTCCACCTCATCGCACTAGGCAAGTAAATCAATTTCTGACATCACACTTAGGCCCAACCATGTAATCATGCATGGTTCAGCAAGTACAACCCTATAACATGGAATATGAAGCTATGATCTTATTTCCAATAGACAGCATCTCAGACATTGAAGTTCAAAAAACGACCACTTGGCTAAACACAACTCTGATGAGCTTGTAAGCAAACCGACCATGAGCATATGTCAAGGTGTGGTTTCATAAAAAAAAAAGAATCTTATCATTGGCGGGTTTCAAACCTGCACAGTCCAAGAGAAACAGATTTTGACTCTGATAATCACTAGCAATTTCATCTTTAGCAGGTTTTGAACCCACACAGACAGATTTGAAACAGATTTGGATTCTGTTGTAGCAACTGTTTGACTAACACCAGTTAGATGCATGTTTAAAGAAAACATTCAAGAGTGAATCTGCAAGGCAAGTGTACCATTCCCTGTCACTCGCAATGTTTTCCCTCAGCTGAACAGATGAATTGAGTACAGAGTGCAATACAACATTTTCAAAAAGCGAGAGAAGAGCAACATGATGATGAAAGGTCTTGAATACAGTACACTTCAACCTTATACATAAGTGAATGGTGGCCAGATGGTTCTTTTGAATCTTTGCCTTGAATCCCAACCTTGACACATGTGTATTCTTCTTCATTCCCCAGGTCATTAGGATCAAACTTGAAAGTTTGATGTGTAATCTGCTCTTCTTCTTCAACAAAGTCAAGACCTTTGATGAAATCTGTCTGTGTTTATGATTGGCCCAAGGACTGTGTTCAGATGCATATTTAGTTTTGGTCAGCACTACAATCACACCGCTGACATCACTTTCCTGACTCTATACAACCCCAAAGCATGATTTGAGGCATTTGTGCTTAGGATGTGGAGCCATGTCACATGGAGCCCAGAGATGTTCTTGGACACAGAAAAGTGCATCCACAAACACCATATAAAGCAGATGTTTGAGAGTGCAAGCTACGGCATAAAAGTACACATGAGTCAATGTCAAGGTGTGTTCTAACAGAAAGAAGAAGAAAGACATACATCATTCATGAGGAAATGTCGAGGTGTGAATTCGTAAAATAACAATGTTAACACTGGCAGGTTTCAAACCTGCGCAGTCCAAGAGAAACAGATTTTGACTCTGATGATCACTTGTTAATTTCAGCTTTAGCAGGTTTTGAACCCACACAGACAGATTTGGATTCTGTTGTGTCAACTGTTGGCTAAGACCAGTTAGATGCACTCCTAATGAATCCATTCAGAAGTGAATCCTCAATGTGCATTTGTCTGCATTTTGTCAGTTCTAACGATAATTTCTAACATCTCCCTTGAGTCAAATAATATGTGAATCCTCCATGCTATTGAAAGAACTGCCTTTAGGATTCACTTGTGAACAGGTCTATTGGAAGTGCATCTCACTGGTCTTAGCCAAGCAGTTGATATGACAGAATCTAAATCTGTCTGCATGGGTTCAAAACCTACTAAGATGAAATTATCAAGTGATCACCAGAGTCAAAATCTGTTTCTCTTGGACTGCACGGGTTTGAAACCTGCCAATAATGACATTTATTTTCTATGCAAACACATCTTGATATTGTCTCATGAATGATTTTCTCAAAAACTCATCTCAACTGATGTTAGCCATGTCATTGCTAAAATAGATTCAAAATCTATTTCCATTGAAGTCTGCAGGTTTGAAACCTATTGAGTGACACATTTTTTGTATTAGAGCATGTCTCGGATATCTGCTCATAGACAGCATTTCAAATGTTGATCTTCATTGGTCTTAGTCAAGTTATCACCAGAGTCAAAATCTGTTTCTCTTGAACTGTGCAGGTTTGAAACCTACCAACAATAACATTTTCATTTTTATTCTATGAAATCACACCTTCGCACTTCCACATGAATCTTAAAATGAATTGGAAGGCCTCAATTTTCTGGCGGCATCATGACTTTCCTGGAAGAGAAACCAAAAAAATTCAAAGCAGGCGTATGGAACCACGTTCCACTGCTAGCCTTGCAGTGGCTTGTTTTATGATCCATGTCAACTGTCGAACATTGTCCGAGTCACTCTCTATCATATCCAACTCAATATGCATCAAACCTGAAAATATCAAACATCAGACATCAGGTTTCACATCGGCCAATCAGATATCACACACACTCATGCTACCTATGTCTCATCCCATCCTGCTAGTCCTGCTAGGTGCTGTTACGAACTAGGATGGTTCGAGCTTTCCCTAGGCGGATTGCCTAATCTGATAGCGGGCTCGCTATTTGGAAAGACGGTGGTCTTCTCTCGAATGAGAGGTTCGGGGGTTCCACTTAAGGTAGCGTCGGCTTTCCTTAAGGTGCGGCTTAGACTGAAGGACTGGGACTGTCTTTCAGAGGAAGTTCTGGTGAAAACCTAGTAGATTAAAGTAAGGAACATCTACTTTAATCGTCTACCTTATATAAGGCTACTCTATCGTATCTAAGCTCAGCTTGAAGCTGGGTTCTAATCTGCTTATCTATCGAGTCAGAGATAGCGGCCATGAGGCGGGCTTCTATCTAAGATAAGGAGCACGAGGCATCCTTCTATCAGTACATGAGGCAGCATGAGGCTTGCCTTCTATCTTGATAACAAGAATAGGTCTTCTAGACCTATGTCGTCATAGCGGTCCAGACCGCTTACTAATCCGGCATCTCCCGGGGTTCTCTTCTATATTGGTCCAGTGTTCTATCTTGTGTTCTATCCCAAGGCAGGAGAGGCCTGGGTATCGTCTGTAGCCGTGCTGGTGGCAGAGGGCAGGGTGGCAAGGGGACTCATGCAATGTTATTGTAACATTACCCCTCTACTATCGTCAAAGTCACCGACTTTGATTATCTTCAACGTCTTCCATCGTCAAGGACGGCAACGCCGGTTTCGTGGACGTGGAGGCGGATGGTGCTAAGGGAGTTTCAAGGTTAAGGGACAGTTCAGTGGGATGCCGAAGTTCTAGGTCCGCGAGCGCCTTGTGGTTGTGCTCCCAATCTAAGAGAGCTTCAAAAAACTTCTCTTCATCTGTAAATTCTTGCAGGACAATGCGTCCGTTGAGTCCAGGGCAGTGTATGGACAAATGGCTGGGTCCAAGTTCATCGCAGATGCAACAAACATAATCAGGACACTTCTTCCAATGATGTCCGTATCCTCCGCAGCGCTTGCATAGCGTCATGCGGGTACAATCTGTGGTAGCCTTTCGTTTTCTAGGCGGGCGTACCAGACGGATTTCTTCTTCCTTGGCCTTTCTGGTTTCTACAGTTTTAACAGCTTGGTTCGCGATGTCGGGGAAGTCAAGCGGGAGTAGATGGAGTGCGAGGCCGCGGATCCGTTTCTGTAGATGAATGACGGCGAGTTTCTTTGTCTGTTCATCAAGGTCAACACGATTGGCTACATCTTCCAGTAGCTTCGTGGTTCTTATAATGCAGACGGTGAGGGAAGTGCCTGCTGCAAGTCTAGCATCTAGTTCACCAAGGATGTCGTCGATCGCTTGGGAATATGCAGGTGTTAAGATAGCCGTTTCATTGAACGCGCTATTCTCAATCGTTCTGAGGATTCGTCCGTAGTCGGAGTCCTTCAGTGTTACAATGACGGGAGAGTTTTCTTCAATAGAGGTCGACATGATGGAGGTTCGTGGAAAGGATGTTCGGGGAAGTCAAGGTTTATATCTTCTTCCAGATCAATTCAAGCTCCGTTTGATTCATGCTTATCTTTTGTTTCTTTATCTCTTATCAAGGTTCAATCGTGAGGGCTTATCGATGCCTCGTTTTCCGCTATCAGAGGGAAGTTCCGTGATAGGTGCGTTCTTTCCTTTATCCTTTGTTGGTTATCAAGGTTCAGGAATCTTCATCAGAGGGTATTGGTTATTGCCATGATGGTACAATCATCGTCGATCTTTTGTTTAAACTTGGATCGTCGTTCTTGAGGGTTCCGAGGGCTTGCAGGAGTTTCCGAGGAGTTCGTCTCTTGATAGTTTAGGCTCGTTCCGGAGGTTCTTCTTCTTCTATCTTTTAGATGTTCTCATCAGATGTCGAAGGTTCTATGCGTGGAATACGCGGGAATCTTTTCAAAGAGATCTGTGGATAAGGGGTTCCGAAGCTTGCAGGAGTTTTCCGGAGTTCGTCCTTTGTTCAATAGTTTTACGTCATCTCGGACGTACGTGTCTTGATCTACCATTTTTTGGTCGAGTACAAGATCTGGGGTATGTCGTTTCGAGATGTCTTTATTGTAGATTTCTCGGTCGGCGTTCTAGAGGGTTCCATGGGCTTGCAGGAGTTTCCATGGAGTTCGTCTCGTGATAGTTTAGCGTCTTTCCGGACAGAGGTGAAGGTAAGGCATCCGGGGCTTGCAGGAGTTTCTCGGCGTGTTAGTCTTGTCTTCGAGGTGAAGGGGTCCGTATCTCCGGGTTCGTCCTTCTATTCTTAGTTTAGAGTCATAATGGACTGAGGATAGTTTAGGGTCTTTCCGGACCGTAGATAGTTTCAAGTCATTTCGGACTTCTGCGTAGTTTATAGTCGTGCTGGACTTCTGCACAGTTTATAGTCATGCCGGACTTCTGAAATGTCGATATTTATAGATAAGGGTGCGGCCGGGGTGAGGGGAATTAAGAGTAAAATGAGTTTTAAATGAGAATTTCACCCCCCAAGTAAGCCGATTGATCACCGATCAAATCTAAAAATCTAAATCAAGGTTTCCGCAGTCAGGATCAGGCTGATCCGTGACTGGTGCAATCTTTCCCTGGAATAATCTAACATCCACAGGGTCGTCCTGGTGGGGACAGTTTTCTGCGATACGTTTCATCGTTCGCTGAAAGTAGTTCTGCGGTTTAATCCGATCTACTTCCATCGGGGTCATCGCGGGTTCTTCTGCTATGGCAGGGGCCGCGGGGGTAGTATGAACGACTATCTCGTCGTTATCTTCATCAGTGTCTTCTATCATTTCCTTATCGGCTAGTGTGGGCACGAGGAATGGGCGAGTGACTGGTGCGGTTCTCGATCGTTCTGGGAAAGATACGATCGGCTCGGCGTGGTTGATCCATTGATCAGCGGCCGGTTCTTCTTTTGCTAGTTTATACTCTTGGCGGAGTCGTTTCGGTGACGGCGTTTCTGCCGTGACTACCGATCTTCCTTTTCCAAGAACCGAAGCAGGTTCTGCTGAAAAGACGTACTTCTGAGTTTTCTCCGGTTCAGGGGCCGGTCTAGGGATCTTTGCACGAGGGGGTTCCTTGTCGAAAGTGGCTCTGCCTTTTCCTAAGATCTGGGCAGGTACTGCAGAAAATCTATATTTGTCTGCGGGAGGTGAGGTGGCAACTAAGTCCGACTGTCTCGTGGACTTCTTCTCGACGTTCTGGGATGTCGAGGCGTGGGGTTCCAACGGCTTGGTAGCCGGTGCATATTCGAGGATTTTGTGGAGTTCCTCAATCGGGTTTAATGTCGGATGGAATTCCGGTTTTCCCGAAGTTAGTTTCGACTCGTCTCGGAGATCTTCCATCGGCGAATCAGCCGGTTCTGGTAGTTTAGCCTCATTTCGGAGGTTCTGCGTGACAGGTGCTTCTGTCAGATCTAGTTTATACTCATCTCGGAGTTCTTCTTTCTTCTTCGTCATCAGGATGCCTACCTCCCTTCTTTGGCGCGTGTTTCGCGTCCTCTTTTCTTTACGGAAGAGCGGCTTCAACCCGTTCCTCTTCCTACCTCTCTCAATCATTTTCTCAAGTCCTTTCGACTTGTCAGTGGCAGGGATGTTTACCGTGCCTTTCTTCCAATCTATGGAGGGCTTCACAGCGGCCAGCCATGTGAATCCGAGTAAGATGTCGTCTAAGCGCGGCATTACGAGGAATCGTCCGTGCATTACTCGGTCGTCGATCTTTATGATGAGTTGACAAAATCTTTTGACGTCGACTCCTTTTGTTCCGTCTCCGTTCATTATCCTTTTTGGTTTCTGAAGGAGGTGCGTTCTAATGCGATATTTCTTGCAGAGTTCTCTGCTTATGAATGAGTCGCATGCGCCCGAGTCTATGACCATGGTGGTCGTAATGGGCGGCTTAGTGGTGGACATGAGGGTGGCGGCAACCCGTAGTTCCTTCTTCTTGGATACGCTTTTCTTGTTAATCATTAGCGGTCCAGTCTTTTCCTTACCAGCCGCTGTCTTGCGGACTGTTTCTTCTTCGATAATCTTTCTCCTCATCGGGCACTTGTGGTCGTTGGCTTTGTGTCCAACGTGATGGCAAGAAAAGCATCGTCGTTGCTTCAGGTGGTGTCTTGTCTCCATTCCTGAAAGGTTGGCGGCGGCGTCGGTATTTCTTCTGATCATCATGATCTGTGTTGGTGCGTTCATGGTAGAGGGAGTAGTGCGAAGGGACAGTGATGGGCTTAAGGATTCAAAGCTTCGTACGTCTGTCTTGACAATTTGTGGATAGCTTTACGCCGGTCTCGGCGATTTGGTCACGAGAGTAGAGGTCTACGCTTGTCTCAGCGGTGCGGTCGGTTTCGATTCAACGGCGGTGCGTGATGAGCAGGGCCGGGAATGTGAGACTTTAATCTTTTGTTACGAACTAGGATGGTTCGAGCTTTCCCTAGGCGGATTGCCTAATCTGATAGCGGGCTCGCTATTTGGAAAGACGGTGGTCTTCTCTCGAATGAGAGGTTCGGGGGTTCCACTTAAGGTAGCGTCGGCTTTCCTTAAGGTGCGGCTTAGACTGAAGGACTGGGACTGTCTTTCAGAGGAAGTTCTGGTGAAAACCTAGTAGATTAAAGTAAGGAACATCTACTTTAATCGTCTACCTTATATAAGGCTACTCTATCGTATCTAAGCTCAGCTTGAAGCTGGGTTCTAATCTGCTTATCTATCGAGTCAGAGATAGCGGCCATGAGGCGGGCTTCTATCTAAGATAAGGAGCACGAGGCATCCTTCTATCAGTACATGAGGCAGCATGAGGCTTGCCTTCTATCTTGATAACAAGAATAGGTCTTCTAGACCTATGTCGTCATAGCGGTCCAGACCGCTTACTAATCCGGCATCTCCCGGGGTTCTCTTCTATATTGGTCCAGTGTTCTATCTTGTGTTCTATCCCAAGGCAGGAGAGGCCTGGGTATCGTCTGTAGCCGTGCTGGTGGCAGAGGGCAGGGTGGCAAGGGGACTCATGCAATGTTATTGTAACAGGTGCGCAGTTCATTATTTCTCACATTACTCACATCATACACGGTGTATTACATGTTTTCCCATAGTTCAGAGTCAAAAGATATACGGTGCTATGTGTCATATCCCGTATTCCGGACCTACATCCGACAATATTCCCACACCTCATCCGGACCTTCGGACGCCCTATCCATGTCTCCAGTCCTCTATCCATCTGGATCCCTGCACCTCTGCACATCCACATCCACATCCACATCCCTTTACCTCCATACCTCAGCTAGCCTGCATCAGTCATCCTTTGTCCCATCACCCTAATGTCATATCCCATATATCCACGTGTCTCATCCGGACGTCCAGTCCGATCTGGTCCGGTCCGATCCGATCCGATATACGATAAGCTTCCTAATTCAATTCCTGTGCATATAACGTTAACACAGCCTATTCCTCTATTCGGTATTCCTTGTCCTCGGTATCTCAGTTATACTTACTACCGGTATGCTTACTGATCCGTTAACCTATGCTTCATTTCCGACTCGCGCTTGATAACTTTGCTTATGCTTCATACATAGCCTCGGACGCTTGCTTACTGATCTTTCCGTTATTTCCTTAGTATATAAACTCTTGTATATGTCCTGTAGTTCCTCAGTCTGAATATCATATTAGTCCTCGCACCAGATCTCACTCTAAATCCTCATATCAGTTCTAGTCTATCAACTTAGTCAATATCCATCTCGGGCCTAGGGAGAAATTCCCTAGGCCAGAGCTCCGCTTATCCGCTCATCCGCTTATCCGCTTATCCGATCCTCCGAAGTTTCCGGACGTTCATCCGAAACTTTCCCGCGGTCCTCCGGACCTATTCTGCTTCGGACTTTGTCCTTGCAGCCTTTCCTCTGTTTGCTTCTACTTAGGACTTGTCCTAAGTAGCCATTACACGTATCCGTATCAGGACGAAACCTCATCGTAATTTCCGGAAGTTCATCCAGAACTTTCCCACACTCGTCCGGAAGTTACTTGCACTCGTCCGGAAAGTCCTTCCGAACTTTCCCGCACTTCGGACGTCCTTTGGATGTCCTTGGACTTTCTTCGGACATCATTCTGAAATTAAGGGCACATACTCGGGTAAGGGGCGCAGCGCACGAGCTGAAGCCAAGCCCCTCGGAATCAGTCCTACCCTTTGTGCACAGTCTTAACACTATGTAAGTAATTCTAAGTGTGTTCTAACATCTCCCTTGAGTCAAATAATATGTGAATCCTCCATGCTATTGAAAGAACTGCCTTTAGGATTCACTTGTGAACAGGTCTATTGGAAGTGCATCTCACTGGTCTTAGCCAAGCAGTCGATACAACAGAATCTAAATCTGCCTGCGTGGGTTCAAAACCCACTAAAGATGAATTTGCCGAGTGATCATTAAAGTCAAAATCTGTTTCTCTTGGACTGTGCAGGTTTGAAACCTGCCAGTGATAAAATTTATTTTCTGTGAAAACACACCTTGAAATTTGCTCATGGTTGATTTGCTTGCAAGCTGATCACAGTTGTGCTCGGCTAAGTGGCTGTCATAACAGAATCAAAATCTGTTTCCATCAGAGTGCAATAAGTTTGAAACTTATCGAATGTCGCATTTTTTCTCTAAGAATGTGTCTTGAATATTTGCCCATAGACAGCATCTCAGACATTGATCTTCATTGGTCTTGGTCAAGTTGTCACCAGATTTAAAATCTGTTTTTCTTCAACTGTGCAGGTTTAAAAGCTGCCAATACCAACATTTTTATTCTATGAAATCCAAAATGGTGGAATGTGATGAATCACAAGTTAATGCAAAAGACATATCATTATACAGATTACAAACCTGCTTAGTTCAAGAGAAATGTATTTTGACTCTGATAATCACTTGAATAAATACAATAAAGAATCTCAGCCTTAATAGATTTGTATTGTTCCAGATTCAAAAGAACCATCTGGCCACCATTCACTTATGTATAAGGTTGAAGTGTACTGTATTCAAGACCTTTCATCATCATGTTGCTCTTCTCTCGCTTTTTGAAAATGTTGTATTGCACTCTGTACTCAATTCATCTGTTCAGCTGAGGGAAAACATTGCGAGTGACAGGGAATGGTACACTTGCCTTGCAGATTCACTCTTGAATGTTTTCTTTAAACATGCATCTAACTGGTGTTAGTCAAACAGTTGCTACAACAGAATCCAAATCTGTTTCAAATCTGTCTGTGTGGGTTCAAAACCTGCTAAAGATGAAATTGCTAGTGATTATCAGAGTCAAAATCTGTTTCTCTTGGACTGTGCAGGTTTGAAACCCGCCAATGATAAGATTCTTTTTTTTTTATGAAACCACACCTTGACATATGCTCATGGTCGGTTTGCTTACAAGCTCATCAGAGTTGTGTTTAGCCAAGTGGTCGTTTTTTGAACTTCAATGTCTGAGATGCTGTCTATTGGAAATAAGATCATAGCTTCATATTCCATGTTATAGGGTTGTACTTGCTGAACCATGCATGATTACATGGTTGGGCCTAAGTGTGATGTCAGAAATTGATTTACTTGCCTAGTGCGATGAGGTGGAATCTCATGGCTGAGCCAAAGGTGGTGATGTACAAATGCAAGGATCAGGCCTAGTTGGATGAGTTAGAATTTGATGTCTGGGCCTGATACTTACATTTGTACATCACCATCTTTAGCCTAGCCATGAAATTCCACTTAGGCTGATCCATATGATCCTTCCACTGTTAATTGTCACTCATGGGCCCAGTCATTAATATCAAGGCATCACAAACATCATAGGCTTAATGCCACTCCCTTCTGCATCTGTTGCATCCTAATCGTTTTAGTGAAACTAACCAAAGACCCTTGCCATTGCGCACTGATATACAGCTCATGTACTTTTGTATTAGCAGCGAATCATATACCCAGAACCCCGCTCCAAGAATGCCAGACAGTCTCAAACGTATCAGTCTCAAAATGGCTCATCCTTGTCGTAATATTTGTGCTCATTTTTTTTATCCAAAAACTCATCTTTGTTCACTTTCCCCTTCAAACTCAAACATCAGCCTTACAAGAATATGTCTTGAACATTTGCTCATAGACAGCATCTCAGACATTGAAGTTCATAAAATGACCACTTGGCTAAACACATATGTCGTCGGCCCATTGAAAAGCTTGATTAATATGTATAGCTGCGCGCCTCATGCACTATTACATGCATATCTCTGCAGCGGCTTGCCTCGAGTCTTATTACATTTTGGATAGCTTATCTCGCTACTACTTTTGCCTACACAGGTTCCAGACTTTCACGCTGTAGGATATAATCTGGCTCGCTAGCTACTCGCACTTCACTTCACTTCACTTCCCTTGCTACGAGTCATAGTTAGTAGAGTCACTTCGGATAGTCATACTTTGCGTGATCAATCTTTTGTTCATTCGGAACGATTGTTTGGCTTGACCACTGCCATTTCGCATCTCGCTATTTCTTAGTTCTTTCAATAGGCTTTGCTTAGTTGTACTTCAGTACTTCTGCAAGTCTTATACTTTGACATACTTTGACACACCCACCGTATTCTCTCTTGGAAACCTTGCTGTTTCATTGGAAGCTCTTTGGACACTTCATGCAACCTTGGACCTTTGTTTCTTGACTTTGGACCACCTTCGCTCGCATCAGACAAGTGCTTTGTTACTTCAGACACATCTTGGGAACTTTGAATGCACCTTGGGTGACTTTTCCTTCTTTCATCTTTGATCTTAACAAGATATCCCTTGCATTTTATATCAAGAGATAATTCTATAGGCAGTCTATTTGGGACAAACATCACACTTGCACATTGAGTTCTAAGTCAACAACATTTGTAGCGCCTACACAGAATCAACTCTTTACACCGACCATGAGCATATGTCAAGGTGTGGTTTCATAAAAAAAAAAGAATCTTATCATTGGCGGGTTTCAAACCTGCACAGTCCAAGAGAAACAGATTTTGACTCTGATAATCACTTGCAATTTCATCTTTAGCAGGTTTTGAACCCATGCAGACAGATTTGGATTCTGTCGTATCAACTGCTTGGCTAAGACCAGTTAGATGCACTCCAAATGTGCCCATTCAGAAGTGAATACTCAAGGTACATTTATCTGCATTTTGTCAGTTCTGATATTAATTTCCAACATCCTCCTCAAGTCCAATCATATGTGATCCTTCCATTGTTGGTTGTCACTCATGACCCAGTTGTAAAGAATGAGTTTATTGGAAGTGAATCTCACTGGTCTTAGCCAAGCAGTCGATACAACAGAATCTAAATCTGTCTGTGTGGGTTCAAAACCTGCTAAAGATCAAATTGTCAAGTGATCACCAGAGTCAAAATCTGTTTCTCTTGCAATGGGCAGGTTTGAAACCTGCCGACGATGAATTTTATTTTCCATAAAAACACACCTTGACAATAACATTTTTATTTTTATTGTATGAATAATGAAATCACACCTTCACATCTCCACACGAATGTATAGCAAGCAAACACTGATGATCTCAAGCTTGATTGACATTGCTGTTGGTGTCATGCATCCTTTTTTGCTAGGTGAATGCGAGTATTTTTGACACAGAGTTCAATATATGACCAAAATCTCGATGCAAACTCAGAAGGATAAGCATAAGAACAATTTAATTCTTTCTAAAGGTCTTGACTCTGTTGAAGAAGAAGAAGAAGAGTAGATTACACATCAAACTTGCAAGTTTCATCCTAATGACCTGAGGAATGAGGAAAAATACAAATATATCAAGGCTGAGATTGTGCCTTGAGGATTCACTTTTGAATGAGTTCATTGGAAGTGCATTCAACTAGTCTTAGCCAAGCAGTTAATACAACAGAATCTAAATCTGTGCGTGTGGGTTCAAAACCTGCTAAAGATTAAATTGTCAAGTGATCACCAGAGTCAAAATCTGTTTCTCTTAGACTGCGCAGGTTTGAAACCTGCCAATGATAAAATTCATTTTTTTTTCTATGAAAACACACCTTGAAATTTGCTCATGGTCGCTTTGCTTGCAAGCTGATCAAAGTTGTGTTTAGCCATGTGACTGTCATAAAAGAGTCATGCTCGTCCTTTGTCCATCCATTCCATGTCCATTCAGTTCATCAGTGCATATTTCTATTCTATTTCTGTGAATTCTGACAGTATTGCTGGTGCCATGTGCACACAATCCATGATGCTATGTCATGGACACTTATATTACATATTATCACGCACTCGCTTTGCTTCTCAGTTCGCTTTAGCGCTTAACATTACTTACATAGTTCATGTATGTTTTTCTCTCTTGACAAATTAACCACCATCATCTTGCTGTGACACTCAGAACCGCACTGGGCAGGAATGAGCCTATTTTGATATATGCATCAAGGAGTATAGAGCACTATCAGTTTCCCTATCCTTGTTCATCATTTGTCCAACAATCAACTTCTGTGCAAACCTGAACACGCACTTTCCTGCGCACTAGACAGTATGAGTTGACTATACTTGGAACTACTACTACATTACTTCCCTCATACTGTATACCTCTCCCTATAGGTTTACCTTTGAAGTAGTCCCTTGTGGTACACACTTTTTAGCCCCTATTAGGTCCCCATTCAACTCATCTAGAGTCGCTGTGCTCCAACCACCTGCATGCGCGCCTCACATCTGCTTAGCGCGCGCTAACGCATAGTGGCACTTCCACTTAACCGCACTCTGCACATCATCGCGCGCCTAACCAGGCTTGACTAAGCATCTGGTTCAGTCACTCGCAATGTATTCCCTCAGCTGAACAGATGAATTGAAAACAGACTGCAATACAACACTTTCAAAAAGCGAGAGAAGAGCAGGTCTCAAATACAGTGCACCTCAACCTTACACATAAGCAAATAGTGGCCAGATGGCTCTTTTAAATCTTTGCCTTGAATCTCAGCCTTGACAGATGTGTATTCTTCCTCATTCCCCAGGTCATTAGGATCAAACTTGAAAGTTTGATGTGTAATCTGCTCTTCTTCTTCAACAAAGTCAAGACCTTTGGAGAGAATTAAATTGCTCTTGTACTCATCATTCCGAGTTTGCATCAAGACTTTGGTCATATATTGAACTTTGCATCAAGGATAAAAGAATCAACAGTGACCATGCTATCGAAAGAACTGACAAAATGCAGATGAACGTGCCTTGAGGATTCACGTCTGAATGAGTTTATTGGAAGTGCATCTCACTGGTCTTAGCCAAGCAGTCGATATGACAGAATCTAAATCTGTCTGCGTGGGTTCAAAACCTACCAAAGATCAAATTGTCAAGTGATCACCAGAGTCAAAATCTGTTTCTACTGGAATGTGCGGGTTTAAAACCTGCCAATGATAACATTTTTATTCCATGAAATCGCACCTTGACATTTCCTCATGATTGATATATGTTTGTTTTTTTCCCTATCAGAACACACCTTGACATCGACCCATGTGTACTTTCCTGAGAGCTTCATATCACTGGTCTTAGCCAAGTAGATGTTGCAACAGAGTCAACATCATCTGTTTCTTTTAAACCATGCAGGTTCAAAACCTGCTTGCAAAATATTTTGCAGTGTATAGATATAGATTCTCAGAGATCCAAGTCCCAAGTGCAAGCACATAGGGACAGTTAGACATTTTGGAGTATTCATCAAAGTGATGTCATTCATGTCAAACTGTTTTATCTTTTTCAATGCAACCCAGGTGTGACTGCTCAGATGGACATATAATGTAGGGCGTGCACAGAAATGCAGTGCTTGGTATGGGACAGGATGTGATTTCATAAAATAAAAGTGTTATCATTGGCAGGTTTCAAACCTGCGCAGTCCAAGAGAAACAGATTTTGACTCTGATGATCACTTGCAATTTCATCTTTGACAGGTTTTGAACCTGTTGCAGACAGATTTGGATTCTGTCATATCAACTGCTTGGCTAAGACCAGTTAGATGCACTCTCATTGAATCCATTCAGAAGTGAATCCTCAAGGTACAAATAATTTATCCTGCATTTTGTCAGTTCTAACATTAATTTCTAACATCACCCTTGAGCTCAACCATATGCGATCCTTCCATTGTCAGTTGTCACTCGTGACCCGGTTGTTAATCCCAAGATGTCTTTTACAATAAAAGTAGAATAAATGGCAGTGGTCAAGCCTCAAGCCAAACAATCATTCCAAATGAACAAGAAGGATCAATTGCACACAGTACAACCATGCAAAAGCGACTCTACTAACTATGACTCATAGCATGGGAAGTGAAGTGAAATGTGAGTCTGATCTCAGGTCCTCCCTCTTGTGCTATGGATCCTTCCTTTTCCTGCTCTGGAAGCAGATCCATCTAATGTTAAAGGCTAGGATCATGCTTTGGATCAGAGAGTGATGTTTTGAATCTGCTCAATCCAGGAGAATCAGATTTTGAATCCATTTTGGGAGTAACACAACCAAGACCAATGAAGATTAGTTTGTGAGAAATATATCTATGAGGGAATGTTGAGTTATGATTTCATAGAACAAAAATGTTCTTGATGGCAGGTTTGAAACCTGCGCAGTTCAAGAGAAACAGATTTTGAATCTGGCAACAACTTGACCAAGACCAATGAAAATTGATGTCTGAGATGCTGTGTATGAGCAAATATTCAAGACATGTTCTTATAGAAAAAATGTGACATCCCACAAGTTTCAAACTTGTTGCACTCCAATGGAAACAGATTTTTATTCTGCGATAACAGCTGCTTGGCTAAACACAACTGTGATCAGCTTGCAAGCAAACCGACCATGAGCAGATTACAAGGTGTGCTTTCATAGAAAATGATTGTATCACTGGCAGGTTTCAAACCTGCGCAGTCTAAGAGAAACAGATTTTGACTCTGGTGATCACTTGGCAAATTCACCTTCAGCAGGTTTTGAACCCACATAGACAGATTTAGATTCTGCTGTATTAACCGCTTGGCTGAGACCAGTTAGATGCACTCCCAATAAATACATTCAGAAGCAAATCCTCAAGGCACATTTATCTGCATTTTGTCAGTTCTGTCAATAGCATGATCATCATTTATTTATTTTATCCTGCTCAAACCTGCCAATTGCAACATTTGCTTAGGCGCAGACATCAATTTCTAACATCCACCTTGGATTTAACTGTGCGATCTTTGTATTGTCAGTTTTCACTCATGAGCCCACCGTGATGGTCTGCCATCAGCACTTTTTCAAGGAAATTGTTAGGTAAACAGGTCTTGAAGTTAAGAGCCCCAGCAGAAGTCTGTGTCTTGTGCAATAAAAGCAGTATACAAGAATCAACGGTGACCATGCTATTGAAAGAACTGACAAAATGCAGATAAATGTGCCTTGAGGACTCACTTCTGAATGGGTTCATGATCACCAGAGTTAAAATCTGTTTCTCTTGGACCATGCAGGTTTCAAACCTGCCAATGATAAAATCCATTTTCTATGAAAACACACCTTGACATATGCTCATGGTTGGTTTGCTTTAAAGCCGCTGAGACTAGTGTTTAGCCAAGTGGTTGTCATAACAGAATCAAAATCTGTTTCTATTGGAGTGCAACAGGTTCGAAACCAGTGAAACATCACTTTTTTTTCTATAAAAAAATGCCTTGAATATTGAATGATAGACAGTATCTCAGACACTTATCTTCATCAGTCTTAGCTGAGTCGTCGCCAGAGTCAAAATCTGTTTCTCTTTGAACTATGCAGGTTTGAAACCTGCTAATGATAATATTTTTATCCTATGAAATCACACCTTGACATAGAGTTTTCTCAAAAACTCATCTTAAATGGTCTTAGTCATGTTATTGCCATAACAGATTCAAAATCTGAGAAATGCATCATTTGACTGATTGCAAACATGTAGGCTTTGATTGAAACATATTTTGAATCTATTGTGGCAATGATGTGGAAAAGAGCATTTATGATGGGTTTTGAAGAAAACTATTCACGAGGAAATATCAGGGTTTAATTTCATAGAATAAAAATATCATCATCGGCAGGTTTCAAATCTGCAAAGTTCAAGAGACACAGATTTTAACTCTGGCGACAACTTGACTAAGACCAATGAAGATCAATGTCTGAGATACCGTCTATGAGCCAACATTCAAGGCATGTTCTCATAGAAAAAATGTGACATTCAACAGGTTTTAAACCTGTTGCATTCCAATAGAAACAGATTTTGATTCTGTTGCAACAACCACTTGGCTAAAGACAACTTTGATCATCTTGCAAGCGAACCGACCATGAGCATATTTCAAGGTGTGTTTTTATAGAAAACAAATGTTGCAACTGGCAGGTTTCAAACCTGCACGGTCCAAGAGAAACAGATTTTAACTCTGGCAATCACTTGATAATTTCATCTTTGGCGGGTTTTGAACCCACGCAGACAGATTTAGATTCTGTCATATTAACTGCTTGGCTAAGAACAGTTAGATGCACCTCCAATGGACCCAAGCACAAGTGAATCCTCAAGGCATATTTATCTGCATTTTGTCAGTTCTTTCAATAATATGGTCACCGCGATTGATTCTTTTATTCTACTCTTATCGCAAAAGACATCAGACTTCATCCTGGGCCGATGATGTTTGTGATGTCTGGGATTAGCAACTGGGTCATGAGTGACAAACTGACAATGGAAGGATCGCATATGGTTGAGCTCAAGGGTGATGTTAGAAATTAATGTTAGAACTGACAAAATGCAGGATAAAATCATTTGTACCTTGAGGGCTTTACTTCTGAATGGATTCAATGAGAGTGCATCTAAACTGGTCTTAGCCAAGCAGTTGATATGACAGAATCCAAATCTGTCTGCAACAGGTTCAAAACCTGTCAAAGATGGAAATTGCAAGTGATCATCAGAGTCAAAATCTGTTTCTCTTGGACTGCGCAGGTTTGAAACCTGCCAATGATGACATTTTTATTTATGAAATCACACCCTGTCCCATACCAAGCACTGCATTTCTGTGCAACGCCCTACATTACATGTCCATCTGTTGTCCAATCCAATACTGCTGGTATATTTTCATCATTTTATTTATATGTCATGCTGAAGGATACTCCCAGCTACAGACCACAATGTATAGATGCAACAGAAGCATTCTCGCTACATTCTGCTGCAAAACTAGTACAAAGCAGTCACACCTGGGTTGCATTGAAAAAGACAAAACTGACACGAATAACATCACTTTCATGAATACTCCAAAATGTCTAACTGTCCCTATTTGCTTGCTGCAACATTCGACAGGTTTCAAACCTGTTGCACTCCAATAGAAACAGATTTTTATTCTGTCAGGACGACCACTTGGCTAAACACAACTCTGATGAGCTTGTAAGCAAACAGACCATGAGCATATGTCAAGGTGTGTTTTCATAGAAAAAAATGAATTTTATCATTGGCAGGTTTGAAACCTGCATGGTCCGAGAGAAACAGATTTTGACTCTGATAATCACTGGGAATTTCATCTTTAGCGGGTTTTGAGCCCACACATGCAGATTTGAAACAGATTTGGATTCTGTTGTAGCAACTGCTTGACTAATACCATTTGAATGCATGCTTAAAGGAAACATTCAAAAGTGAATCTGCAAGGCAGGTGTACCGTTCCCTGTCACTCGCAATGTTTTCCCTCAGCTGAACAGATGAATTGAATACAGACTGCAATACAACACTTTCAAGAAGCGAGAAGAGAGCAGGTCTCAAATACAGTGCACCTCAACCTTATACATAAGCGAATAGTGGCCAGATGGTTCTTTTGAATCTTTGCCTTGAATCTCAGCCTTGACAGATATGTATTCTTCCTCATCATTAGGATCAAACTTGAAAGTTTGATGTGTAATCTGCTCTTCTTCTTCTTCAACCAAGTCAAGACCTTTGAAGAAATCTGTCTGTGTTCATGATTGGCCCGAGGACTGTGTTGAGATGCACATTCAGTTTTGGTCAGCACTACGATCACACCGCTGGCATCACTTTCCTGACCCTCTTAAGCAGTGAGTGCTTTTGGACAGCATGAAGTTTTCTCAGAGGGCATCAACAAAGCCTCGTAGATCAAAGATAGAAAACACATTTGTACTGCATGGCAGCAGGATGAAAGCTATACAACCTCAAAGCATGATTTGAGGCATTTGTGCTCAGGATGCGGAGCCCAGAGATGTTCTTGGACACAGACAAGTGCATCCACAAACACCATATAAAGCAGATGTTTGGGAGCGCGAGCCACAATGTCAAAATACACATGGGTCAATGTCAAGGTATGTTCTAACAGGAAAAAGAAAAAGAAAGAAACCATATATCATTCATGAGGAAATATCAAGGTGTGATTTCATAAAATAAAATGTTATCACTGGTAGGTTTCAAACCTGCGCAGTCCAAGAGAAACAGATTTTGACTCTGATGATCACTTGATAATTTCATCTTTAGCAGGTTTTGAACCCATGCAGACAGATTTAGATTCTGTTGTATCAACTGCTTGGCTAAGACCAGTTAGATGTGCTCCAAATGAACCCATTCAGAAGTGAATCCTCAAGGTACATTTATCTGCATTTTGTCAGTTCCAACACTAATTTTCAACATCCTTCTTGAGTCCAATCATATGTGATCCTTCCATTGTCGGTTGTCACTCATGACCCAGTAGTTAATACCAAGACATCACAAACATCATGGGCCCACCATGGTGGTCTGCCATCAGCACTTTTTCATGACAATTGCTAGATAAACAGGTCTTGAAGTCAAGAGCTCCAGAAGAAGTCTGATGTCTTTTGCAATAAGAGTAGAATAAAAGAATCAATCATGGTGACCATACTATTGAAAGAACTGCCTTGAGAATTCACTTCTGAATGAATTTATTGGAAGTGCATCTCACTGGTCTTAGTCAAGCAGTTGATACAACAGAATCTAAATCTGTCTGTGTGGGTTCAAAACCTGCCTAAAGATGAAATGGTCAAGTGATCGCCAGAGTCAAAATCTGTTTCTCTTGGAATGTGCAGGTTTGAAACCTGCCAATGATAATTTTTTTTATTTTCTATGAAAACATATCTTGACATTGTCTCATGAATGGTTTTCTCAATAACTCAACTCGACTGATGTTAGCCATGTCATTGCTGCAATAGATTCAAAATCTGTTTCCATTGAAGTCTGCAGGTTTGAAACCTGTCGAGTGATACATTTTTTTCTATCAGAACATGTCTTGAATATCTGCTCATAGACAGCATCTCAAATATTGATCTTCATGAGTCTTAGTCGAGTTGTCACCAGAGTCAAAATCTGTTTCTCTCAAACTGTAACTGTGTAGCTTTGAAACCTACCAATGATAATTTTCTTTTTATTGTATGAAATCACACCTTCATATTTCCACACAAATGTATAGCAAAACAAGCACTGATGATCTCAAGCTTGATTCACATTGCTGTTGGTTTCATGCATCCTTTTTTGCTAAAAAAACTTACTAGAGGTGAATGTGCAAGTATTTTTTGACAGAGTTAATATATGACCAAAGTCTCAATGCAAATCAGAAGGATAGTATAGAACAATCTAATTCTTTCTAAAGGCCTTGACTTGGTTGAAGAGAAGAAGAAGAGCAGATTACACATCAAACTTTCAAGTTTGATCCTAGTGACTAGGGAATGAGGAAAATACAAATCTATCAAGGCTAAAATTATACCTTGAGGATTCACATTTGAATGGATTCATCGGAAGTGCATTCAACTAGTCTTAGCTAAGCAGTCAATATGACAGAATCTAAATCTGTCTGTGTGGGTTCAAAACCTGCTAAAGATGAAATATTAAGTGATCACCAGAGTCAAAATCTGTTTCTCTTGGACTGTGCAGGTTTGAAATCTGCTGATGATATTATTTTATTCTATGAATTCATACCCTGACATTTCTTCATGAATCATTTTCTCCAAAAAATGTCTTAGCCATGTTATTGCCGCAATAGATTCAAAATCTGATCCTAGACTAAGCAGGTTTGAAACCTATATAATTACATTTTTTTGTCATTGAAATATACCTTGAACATTTGCTCATGGATGATTGTCTCAAACACTCATCATAACCAATCTTAACCAAGTGGTTGTTACAATGGAGTTAAAGACTGTTTCTTTTGGACTGTGCATGCTTGAAATATGCTGAGTGATACATGTTTTTGACCTGCTCAGTCCTGGAGAATCAGATTTTGACTTTGATAACCCCTGAACTAGAAATAAGGAAGATCAAAGTCTGAGAAACCATCCATGAGCATGTTGCAACATGAAAAAGAAATGTGTCATTTTATTGAGCTCAGGGGGGATGTTAGAACTGACAAAATGCAGATAAATGTACCTTGAGGATTCACTTCTGAATGGATTCATTGGTCATTTTTAATCAAAGATTGGTCTTTTTATGTAACACTGTCTGATTCAGTTGGATCAAACACAATAGCAATAACTCTCAGATTTTTTGAATAACTTCAAATTCTCATCTTTTTATCAGGGGTAAAATAACTGAGCTAGACCTGCTGAAACTTGAATTTGGCTAATTTAGACATAATTATGGAGCATTAGTGCTAATTAGTTCTAATTTCTTCTAATTCACTTAGGAGGTTTTTCCTGATGATCGGGATGTGTCTCTTGGCACTTTAGTTCCCTGCCTTCTATCTTATCTGTTATATCACTACAAAACTATCCATTTCCTTCTGGAGCTTCGCCAGAATTATCTGGTCTAGCTCAAGGTGTTGCTGACATTAGATCAAATGCACTTGCAACCACAAAATCACCCTTGGAGTGGTACTAGGCTTTGACTTTGGAAAAACGGGGTTTTCACACCATGCG
>NW_024537535.1:0-31373 GCF_016647745.1 Suillus plorans
AGCAAACAGTAAGTTTAAAATGTGCAAACCATGCCTCACTTGCTTACGGGAATGGTATAGGAGCAAATTTACGGCTCTCAAGCCAGTGAACAGTCGCTGTGTAAATTGCAACGGCCTCCTCCGCACTGATGTACGGCCCATCCTTCAAGTACCCATGCTGCCTTTCCTGCTCTGCTTTCAAGTACAGGCGTGTCAGCCGACCCAGATTTTTCTTCACTACTGCCTTATCAACTGTAGCACCTCGACGGATACGCTCCCGATTATAATGTGCAACCAAGCACCACCAATCAGCTTTGCTCTTGATGTACTGCAGAATGATGTTCTCAATGCAGTGGGCATTCCAGGGACTTTCCATGGAATGTTCGCTTTCCGGCAATGCCACGCCTCCGAGAGATGCTGCAAAATCGTCTTCGACTTGTTTTGTTTAATAGACTCAGGCATCATGTCGAGAATGTCATGCATGACAGCCGCACGTAACTCGAGGTCATAGTGAGACTCGACACGTTGCTTTGTCACAGTCTTCGCAATGCCCTTGCTGTTGCGTCCCTCGAACTGACGCGCGAGGAGGTTACCAAGCCAGCGCTCGAGTAACGGTACAATGCCTCGCATGAAGAAGAGCCAGACACGCCAGCCAGGAGCCCAGAAGCCATTTCCAGGACCCTTGCCAACAGGGCCAGTATTAAAGCGGTAGTAGATCAAGTGCTTGAGATCTTTTGTCATGCGAACTTGTCTCATGAGCTGGATGAATAAAATTAACAAAATAAATTTCGCCTATAACCGAGATTATGCAAACCTTGTACTTGTACCGGTACATACCAGTCAATGCCCCAATGTGCGCAAAGATATACTGCAGTGCGTCTGCAAGCTGGAAAGCATCGACATTGCCAAGGCGGAACTGAACATGAGCATCAACAACAAGCTTTGTAAGGCGCAGAATCTCGCGACATAAGTGGAAGGTGTTTCCGAAGCGAGACTTTTTGCGCTCCTTCGTAGTAAGCGTCTTCACTGGCTTCAAGTTCATGTTATAGTCGAGATGCAAGTAGTTCAAGTTCTGAAAAAAAATTAGCTTCAATGTACCCCGGCGGTCTCTAAGAAGGCTTACCTTTCTGTGGATAAGGAGATTAAGCATGTTATACCCTTGTCTGCACACCTGCAAACCGGCTTCCACCCAGTCAAGTTTTGTCATCTGAAAGAACTTCGTCGCCTTTAACTGCCAAAAGAGATTCTTTTTAGTCATTGCCTTCTCAGGTCAACTCTTGAGTTCGTTGAGGACGAAACACTTGAGCAATTTCTGGTACGATACGCGAACTTTGACTGGCTGGTTAGGAGGACAATGCTCCAGATACCAGTTCTTCACCAGAGGTATGTCCTGCGCACGACGCATGCGGCCAGAGCGCCGATTATAAGGCTCAGGCGCCGAACAACAGAGGGCTAGAGAAAACGGTAAGTTCAAAATGTGCAAACCATGCCTCGCTTGCTTACGGGAATGGTATAGAACCAAATTTGCGGCTCTCAAGCCCGTGAACAGTTGCTGTGTAAATTGCAACGGCCTCTTTCGCACTGATGTACGGTCCATCCTTCAAGTACCCCATGCTGCCTCTCCCGCTCTGCTTTCAAGTACAGATGAGTCAATCGACCTAAGCACCACTAATCAGCTTTGCTCTTGACGTACCGTAAAATAAAGTTCTTGATCGCAGTGGGCATTCCAGGGACTTTCATGGGATGTTCGCTTTCCAGCAACGTCACGCCTCCGAGAGATGCTTCAGCGGGCCTTGCGAGGCCTCATTATATCTGGACGAACGGTTTTACTTTGAAGGTTACTTTTAAAATGGTCGAAGTGCGGATATCGTTACCTTTTTTGGAAGTGTCAATATTTCAATCGGTTCAAGCTTGAAATATATTTCAAAACATCAATACACATGGGTTATCGCTTCAGATCTTTTGTGATTCAGAATCAACGTGCAAAAATGTAAGTACTACTAGTAGGACGTTTCAGTTCAATATGACCAGCAAGATTTTAGGAAGATTTGAGTAAGACGATACAACAGGAGGTCAATATCAGGCTATGTAGTACCTGCACTGTATGCTATGCGCTATTATAGTATACAGTATTCGTGATTGGTGAAATGGGAGATCATGATACATTCCTGCAGCGGTGAGATGGGTATAGTAGATCATGGAGTGATGGTCATAGTTGCAGTCCGAGCCTGTACTTCATCTCTGGAACTCTAAAACATCTTAGAGGAACTTGAGACTATAGATAGTTACGAAGTAAATCAAAGAACTCACCCTCTGCACGGCCGATCTTATGTGCTGCAGTACGCGAGCGCAGCCGCCGGTGAAACGGCGCATCAATTGCCTCATATGATCCCACAGCGGGGTTCGCGGAGTGGCGGTCTCGGGTATCAGAGTCAGGTACGCAGTGACGCGGTACACAAATGCATACCAAGTCTGCCAAAAACTCCAATTGTGACTGTTAAATGTGAGACTTTGCCGTCAAAATTACACGAGAGATGCTTACGATTCCGTCATTTCTTGCGTTCTCTGGGCTGTATACAACGCGGGACATGTTCTAACGAAGGCGTTGATTGATTCGATCGGAGGAGATTTGGCTTGATGGGCTTACCGTGAATATGCCTTATTGGGCGTTTGACAACAATTTTTGATCGATCTAATCAGCGAGTATGTCGCACACCAAAAACAATGACAAACAACTTTGTGGGCGCTAATTTGCGAATGTGAACTTGAGGCGGTCGAGCTTTCGTACGACACCAGAGATCGTTTTACTAATGAGTAAAAGGGTAATTCATTTCTGAGATACACGTGTACAAAAATATTCAGAAGGCACACCGTTCAGATCATGACGAGTACAATATTCAAGTTGATCAAAGTGAGATAGTCGACGGTGTGAAGTAGGAAATGTGTATCTGCGCCATGCCAGTAACCGGAAAGGCGAATTCTGCGTTGGGGACTTCGAAATCTACGACGGACTTGACTTCTATGGGCCTGACGTCTTCAAGGGTCTTCCTGGCCGTCTGACATTACTTTGGGAATTCCATGCTTAGGCTCCAAAACTAAGACGTTTTCCTCCCTAAACGGATGAGACGGATGAGTAAGATTACAATGTTAAAGGAGACTGACTTGAGAAAAAGAAGCTCATGGGCTTCCTTGAAGAAGACGCTGAAGTCGCCTGGATGTTTGTACATGTTATCGAGGGCAGTCATGATGATAGGAAACAGCGCAGGAGCCTTCAAGTGAGAGTTGCTTTGTGGGGGATGAGTTAACCCTTGAAACATCTGATACATAAGCACAAATTTGGTCATCGACGTCCGACGAGCAAATAAGTAAAAGCTCACGAGGGTGCTGAGTACACCGACAACACCTTTTTGTAGATAACCTGTCCAAGATTGTACAGCGTCAGGGTATAGATCTGCCAATCTAACCTTTCCTTCAGCTAATTCGGCGATAGGTCGGAGTAACGAAGCCCAGAGCACTTCCCGGAAGGCCTGCGTGACAATAAGCTCCGTGAGGGCTCGTTGTATCTGATAGACAAAGTCTCAAGTTTCTATTTGATACGAATTTGCAGGTTCTTACCAGGTTTAGGTCCCCTGAGTCGAACAAACTAATCAAGTCGAGGATCTTCTGTTTCCGGTGGGTTTCGTGGGTCACGAATCCATCCGTAACATTCATGCTACCTCTGGCGACCTTACGTAGCTCAGAAGTAAATTCTATGTATAAGTCCGGGAACTGTGGAAAACGTTTAATGGTGACTGAAGGTAAACCGACAAACGAACGTACTCTATTGCGCAAATATGACCAATCCACGAGGGTCTCCCTCCCAGCTTTGTCCGTGACCCTCACTAATCACAATGTTAGTTAGTGGTGTTGAGAATTGGAGGCGGACACTTACATTTCTCATTACACAATGATTCGTATGTTTGACCGGTGAAAAACAGAGCTTTCAAAAAACTGGTTGTAATCAACTGCCTCGACACCGGCTCGGGCATATTAAAGGGGTTGGCAGGTATGCCGACCAATAAACACCCTACATAAAGGTATCTTGCCAACTTATATGGGCGTGCCCAAGGTGAGTCTATCATCAAACTTTTGAGCATTGTCCTCTGGCCATTGCTCAGTGGATCCTCTCGTGAGTTTTGTCTCCAATGGAGGTCTTTGTGAGGAAGTTGTGTCCCATCGAAAGGATGATTAGCAGGGAGGATCACAGCATTCGAGAGGCCATCACCCTCCTCCTCCAAAGCAGGTGTGAGTACGCCAGAAAAAGTCGACGCTGTGGTTACGTCAAACACGGAGGGATCATAATCAAAATCTAAGGGCAGGTGGAGGGACGTGTCATGGAACGATGGTCCAGGGAGCGACTGCCGAGTAACTTGATCAAAGTGCTGCCAAGATAACTCCTCCGAAAGCTTGACAGGAGGAGGGAATCCATATGGGAACATTGCCGGGGAGAACTGGAAGTCGTGTAACTCGTGAAGCTATGTATGACGCGCACTGAGTCCGACGATGTGGGGGGATTCGAAGGGAAACTCACCATCCACATGGGCACAAGTTTCATTTGTGTGCTGGCCCCACAATAAGGTGTCCTAGTATTCTCGAGAATTGAGGCGCCACCATGCTAATGTGTTCGTCTAATGAGAAGTGAACTCGACTGCATAAAAGATCTCTTACCTCAATAACCTCATAGATTGCGTATCTACTAATGTCATCTATGATGCCCAACAATCCCACTTGTCGTAGGAGCTCGTCAGCAAGACCACGACATTCTTCAGGCCACTGTGAACAAGTACAATTATATGAAAAATTTGACTTGGAGAATTACAGACAGACTCACATAGAGTGGCGAAAGATGATAAGCATGAGTGACATAGCCAAGGAAAGAGAATTGACCTGAAAGGCCTTGAAAGGGCTGAAAACACGGGTCAATTAGAGTGACGACTGATGGCTGATAGTGAACCTCATCAATCTGCAGTAAGAAATCATGAGTGATGCGAATAAAGTCAGCCACTGATGCACTCACCCGAAGCGGAACAAGTCGCATAACTTCGTTCCTTGCTTGAACAAAAACATAGTTTTGAGTGTTGTTAACATGGACAGTTGGTAGCGCAGTTGACAGTTGCATCATCCCGGTAAGTTTGGAGTGATGAAGAATCAGACAACACTAAAAAGACCTTAAAAATTGTTCAAACATGCGCTTGTCTGCCCACATTACATTCAACCGCTAGGCAATGATGCTGTAATATATCAGCCATCGACATGCGTGCCAGGGGTTTAGTCATGGGTAGGCCAAAGCAGTGATGGCCAGTCACGGCAAACCATGTATTGGAAATATGCCAGGAAGAAGCCAGGGGGCTTGCTAGGCGGCACAGCAGTGCCAGGCAGAAGCGAACATGAGTAGCCCAGCCCAGCCAGGAATCGGCACATGTGATGAAAAAGCGGGGGCGAATAAGGGCGATGCAGTAGCGAACAATTGATTATATTTATTGATTTTCATGATCGAATGTGTGACCGGCCAGAAACATCTCGTCTAGTGCCTGCATGAGTGATTCAGTGCTGGCATTGACTGCCTGATCGAAAAAGCCATGCTCCTCCGCGCCCACATAATCTTCATCGTCGTCTTCGTCTTCGTCCTGTTCATCGTCACCGGGAATTTGGCAGTGTGTGCGCTCCATGAGGCCTCCACTTTCTGAAGGTTCATGTTCTGTCTGTACTGTCGTCTCCACGACTCCTGCTTCATGAGAATAAACATGACCTACCCCAAGGCCATAATGAAAGCGCATGAGTGTATCGCGATCAACGAAGCTAGTGTAGTCCTATTATTAATGCTCATCCGCATCAAGTTATTTCAGGTCGCTCACCTATTAACATAGTATTCATGCCAATCGTGCTTGTCACCCGCAAGAGGAGAAATCCCGGATTCACCTGGATTGCGCTGGCCTTGAGAAAAGGCCGGGATGATATGACACGCCCTAAGAACCATCCCTGGGTCAACAAAACCGAACACGTTCTGGTGTGCCAGCGGCCGGAAGCGAACTCGGCCCAAAGTATGTGAGTCCCACATGTGAATTTGCACTGATTCATACCATCGAACAAGAAGAAATTCGAATCGGTGACTTTCGTACACATTGGCGACGCGCACGATGTTGACGTGGTGGATCCCAATGACTTTGGCATAGAGGTAGTGCCCATCATCACTGCGATTTGCAAGTAGCATAATGTTGCAATGCTGAGTCCTTGGGTTTACGACGTCTTGAGCTCTTCGAACGTCATAGGTGGTATAGTTGAATCGCGCGAGGTTGTGGTGATATATCCGATTCCGCTTGAAGAGGATGGTATTGTGCTGGTCGGTAAGAGCTGATCTCTCTAGAGGCGATTGGGTAGTTTCTGGCTCGAGGCGATCGAGAATATGGGTTTTCAATCCAGGCAGGAAATCCTAAGCAATGCTTCAAGATAAAGATCAACGCGTTACAGAAACTGCTTACCCTCATAGCAGGATCTCCTTTGTGGTCGCGAAGGTATTGACCAAAATCATCATACATTTTCTCGCTTTGGCCTATATGATGTTGGAGTTGGGGATCGTTGGCCATTTCAGGTACCCCTGCGTGAGAGGCTGGCTGTTGTCGTCGTTTGATGCGGCGCAAGCGCGTCTTGCGGCGTTCAATTTGAGTCAGTTGACGAACAAAGGTCCTTTGATTGGTGCGATGGTACCTGCCTTTCGGGGTACGATGCTCTAACTCCCCCTGAGAAGGTGAGTTAACATATACATAGGCAGCAGAATACAACTCACTGGTTCGGTACTGTACGAATCGGTTGTACCAAAATGACGGATGGAGGACACATAATCTCCAAGTACATGAAATTTGTAAGTCTGAATATTGAAAGACTTCTTTCGCCTTGGTTGCTTGGGTGCGGGTAAATACTGAAGCTGCTCTATCACTTTGCCTTTGCCTTTGCCTTTTCCATTATCTTCATTAGCTCGTCCAAGGTCATTTCCATTGCGTTTAGCAGCATCCTTGGCCTGGCGACGAGATCGCACACCGACTTCGCGATTGAGCTCCTGGGTCTGGTATGAAGCGCATACCTTTTCCTTGAAGTGACGAAACTGTTCGCCAAGATGAGTCGTTTGTTGGTCGAGAATCTTTAGAGTGATGTCAGAATGCATACGGAGCTTCGCAAGCCCGTGCCAGTGTGACATGGTGAAAAGGAGATTCATAAGAACTTTGTTGTGAGGGACGGGTAAAAGACCGTCGAAGACAGGGATAGAACACTGACAAAATTAGTTCGCGGCTATGTATGAGAATCTTGCGAGTACATACTTGTAGAAGATCTTCGAAATTTCGCGCAGCCATGTTCAACATCTCGGAAACATTCGAAGAGAACCATCTAATCGTGGCCGGTCCAAATGAAGGGACCTTCCTATACCTGTCAAAGGTAAGTTTAGCCTGCAAAGCCGTTGTAAATGAATATCTGGCAGACCTCTCGTCGAGTTTATTGATCAGGTCCTTATCCAAGGCAGTAAGAATTCTTAGTAGATGGACTAGAAGCATGCGCCATACTCCGAGTTCAACCTCGTGCAAAATATCAACAACAAGTGCAACAAAGATGTTGAATCTGAAAGGAGCGAGAGTATCTAGAAATGCATTCTAATCAAGGGTTAGCAAAGGTGAGAAAGAGACTGGTGGGCATCCTCACGGAGGTTGGCACCCACGAATCAGGTTTGAGGATGGTCTCAACTGCTGTGCTATCGACACCATAATGCTTCTCATAGATGAGACTGCGTGTGGTGGCAACCAACGGACTCCTTGAGGTATCAGAACGCGCAAGAGTCGCGCGTTGTTGCCTATCACGAGCCATACCCAGATGATGAAGCCTTGTTCTCGGTATGAGACATCGCGAGCAGGGACATCCTCCGAGCTGCCGGATAGTGGCAACGAGGACCCTGGTAGAGGTGAGGTGAGGTGAGGTGAGGTTGTATTTTCATCGACGAACATTCATAACTCACTTTTTGGGATAATCTGCGGAATAGGTAAATATGCGCGGGTAAAACCTACGTTTGATGCCGTCGCAGCAGAGAATGACGATTCCATGCTCATAAGCCTCTAAAAATTCGCGATCCAGCAAAATCCTCCACTGGGCTTGGAACAATTTGCGGTGACAATGTGTCGTGCACTCGCGGCCAACACCCTTGCCCTCAGTGTGAGTACCCGCGAAGTCTTTGAATGCGTCCGGGAGCTGCATCATGCATGTCAATGCAGAAGAGTAAGTTAATTAAAAAATTATCATACCTTTTGAAAGTAGGCTACGTGATTACCGAGATGGTGAGACGGTTTACAACGGCGGTACTTGGATTCGTTCCCGAAGTACATATATACCGGCCATAACTTTGCATTGCCGAATGTCGTCAGCTGTGTGGCATCGGACCAGATCATAAGCGCGGTAACCACGCGAGGTAAATCACATCCTGGCTCTCCAGGAGATTCCTGAAGTGTGCTGTGAGCTTCCATGAAAGCTGGTGAAGTGTACAGTTCGCCTTGGATGTTGACTTCTTGCGGTAGATGGGGGGCTTCCATCGCAACTGATGAGGTTCGTAATGGAAATGTTCGACATCCTCAGCATTTGCGAGCTTTTCGCGAATAACCGATATGAGAGACCGATGGTAAAGGTCTGCTGCAATGTAAGGTCAAACGCCTGGCTGAGCTGTGGTTCGAGAGAAAGGGACTTCGATTGTCACTTCCGTTTTGCGCCAACCTGCATCTTCATCCAACCATTCATCATCCTCTTCATCGACACTCGCACCTAATTTGGAGTTGATCTTGTCCCAATGCATATGTCGCACATCATTGGGATCAAAATCCGAGCATCCGATGATATCGAGCAAGCCTTTGAAGCTCTGGTGCGACTTCTGTGCCATGCCATTCCAGTACCAATGCCCAAGCTCGAAGGATGTTTGATTGGGGTATGGGTGAAACGAGTTGTGAGGCTCAGCAGGGCCATCCTGACCTGCTGGAGTAGGAATAGGAATAGAACTAATATTGTGAAGTGTTGCGGCCTCTTCTGGGTCATGAGACGGGGGGGTTGAAGAGAAAAACTGGTGCACTAGTCCGAATACATTCCTTGCCGTGCGGAAAGGAGCGGGTCGCAACGACGTACAAGCCGTGGTTAGTACACTAGTGGAATTTGCGACGGGGATAGATTCCGTTTGTTGAACGATATGACTTGGAACACTGGGGGAGGCTGCGGGAGTACATCGTCGTACTGCCTATAACGTGATGGCATGCGAACATCAACACGTCGACTTCTGTGTTGCGCCAGTGATAAACCGTCTTCCTCCGTGGATGTTGTGCCGATGTTGGCGTTGGATGCTGCGATGGGTATGTTGTCCTGGATCGAAGAACCTGCAGAAGGCACCTCCCCTGGGGGGTGCACTGCGGCCAAAGGCAAAGACGGGTGAAGACTTAAAGACCCCACACTGTATGTCTCGTTGACATGGTTGGAAGACGACGACGGGGCTTGTGGACAGCGGGGATGTGTAATTGAAGAGGGCATGCTGATACACACATGCTGTCTGTTCCCATTGGTATCCAGTCGGGCCCGTTTTACAGAGCCTAGGAGATCTTTTGCTTTAGACAAAGCACTGATCAATCGTTTCTTGCCTTTCAGACAGGAACGTTGATGCTTTGTGAATGCACTCTCCTGAGTAAACTCACGTGTGCAAGTGCATTTGAAAAGCCTTTGCGACGACGCTATATCCATGAAGAGCGAACGGATAAACAATTGAGCACAACAGCAAAAAATTTCAACAGTATAATATAACGTGACAAACCTGAACGTTAAGATGGCCAGCGCGATTACCCGAGTTGCATATTCCCACAGGCCAAGATCCTGGCAGTGCAGGAGGGGCTGGCACACTTGACGGGAGAAAAAAAAGTCGGATCAGCCATGACATGGTTAATTACAGGATCTATAAAGAGTGATGAGGCCTTGTTGTATCCATCTGCACAATGGAAACCCCATCCTCACCTTCTTCCATGATCACTGCCACACCTGACTGTCACGAAACCGCCGTGAGGCTCGCCAAACTCATGGTAGAAGCCATGACTTGCCGCTTTGCCCTCCTGCATTACGATAGTGCGTCAAAATCAATGATAGAATGGTACTGGTAAGATTATTCGAACCTTGTATAACTTCTGAGCGTTGACTCAAATATGGAGGCCTGACGATGACGAGGGAAAGAAGATTATTCCATCACACTTTGAGAAGTACCGCGAAGAACGCAATTTTCGATACCCGTGCTGCTTATGTGCCGACGGGTGTGGAAAAGAGGCCTACACCGAGGCGGCAGTGTATCCTTGGAAAGATAAGACTACTCGAGAGACTTATTGGAGGGTAAGATGCGCATCTGATGAGTGTGGATATCAAGGTCAGCTTCCTTCATTCTCGAGGATATCCCAAACTAACCATGACCTACCAGTGAGAATAGACACATACTACCGGCTATCGTCTTTAGCCACCTTCCAGTACCGTCGTCGAGGTATCAACTACATTCCTGTGGTGCAATAATTTTATTGATAAATCAGCAGGAGAACATGAAAAACCATGCTCTATTCGATTCGAGTGGACATACCAGGAACAAACGGAATTGTTCAAAAAGCTTGAGTCGTCCATTGGTGATGGAATTACAGCGAAAGAGTTCCAGGTTTTATTTAGACGCTGCAAGCTTTGCTCGCGAGTAGGAGCGAGGTCGATTATGAAGCACCATATCCAGACCTGTTCAAGAGGGGTCCAAAAGCAACGACCTAGGAATAATCCGCCATTGCTGAAGCTACGTCTGCGATAGGCTGTCGTACTAGAGTCTTACTGATCCTTATCGATCAAACTTTACACTTACGTAATGGTGCAAATTTGCGCTCCTGACATCAACCCCACTCGCATTGATACTATGAGAATGTGCTTAATGAATACGTCGACACAAAACCAATGGAAAACTTCAAATTGGTGAGGGTGTTTAGTAACTGGTAAGGTGAACCGAGCACGCTTACTTACATAATTCTAAGGCTGATCATCACATTGAGTTCGGGTGTCCGGGCCATATGTATCAACTTCTTGTCCTTTATCACCAGTCTCCACGCCGATGTGACAGTCCCCAACGACATTCAAATGTTATATCAACGATGTGGATATGAAACCTAGGTCCGTATTCGATTTGTCGTGTCCATCATCGTGACATTGTTGGGAAAGTGACTCAAAGATTGGACTGCAGTGAGATAATCTGGGTGTACGCTAAGCACTGTTGACTTTTGAGAAGTTTGAAGTCGCCAGCATCTGACCAGTATAATATTCTTTTTCAGGTAAATGAACATGGCTCTCATCCCGCCACCATCGCCTGGCTGCCTGCCACCGCACCCTATGCAAAGATTTTTGTAAAATGTAATGGCATGCCGAGCTCGTCACCACGTATGCCCTCTTTACGTCTGAATTTTCTATGCGGAAGTCTAACCTCACTGCCCCGCCAGGGCAGTACCCAGATACAGATTGACGTCTAAGAGTCTCACACAGGCGCATTCATAGTGGAAGGTTTGTTTCATCTCGAGTCTCTAGCTATTTCAGTGCTCATGACTCTCCTAAAAGTTGATCCATCACTAGCACTGATGGCCAGCCAGAATTCGAATTGTTTGATAGCCAGTAACGTTGATTTGATGGCCAGCTGTCATACCATTCAATCGCCGCCCAAATCAGATTCCGATTCAAAATATTGGTTAACAAACGAGCTCCATGATAGCATGCGTCGCGCGTGTACATATTTCCTTACCACAACAGTCATGATACCAGCTCCATCCTATCTTCCACCATTCAACTCCTCAGCCATTCATAATGGCATGTGCGAGCTTTCGGACATATTGGCAGGTCCCAAATGGTTGGATTTCTACATCAGACTCATACCAACGAAGACGGCAAGTCTACAATTTCTAAAGTATCAGTTCACCTAAATGTTTTTATGTAGCTTCGGACTGAATTGTATATTCTGTACTTCTTGCTCAAAGGCCAAGTCTATCACGGCGATATCTGGCAGATAATCGGAGGGCGTATATTGGAAGCACAGACAGAAGAATCGTTGCGAACGGTTAAGGATAACAAAGGGCGCGTAACCGTAGAGCGAGCTTTCATGGAACAGAAGAGGGATCAATGTCAGCTGGAGATGTCTTTGTGCAGCCAGGCTATCGATCACGTACAGCAACGATGGATAATGCGTGAGATTCTCCCAACTACGCAAACCAATGGTCTGACACCTCACTACTTAGCAATGTGTGCTATTACAACTCGCTCACTCGTACATAACGACAGCCCTGGCTTAACAACCTCAATATGTATCGCTGAACCTACTGTAGCCCGTTCAGTATCTACAGAGGCCTGTTCAACATCCATAGGAGCCTATTCAGCAGCTGTACAACACAAGTGCGAAACTTGGTTAAGAGAGCAAGACCCCGACTTCACGCCAGTTAGACAACTTTTTTCGGACAAATATGGCTACTCAAATTGTATCACACATCTAGAGCAACGAATGCCAGTCATCGTGCACGTCAGTACTGTCAATTTTTCTACTTGGCTAGTCTGACATTATCACTGAAGTCCATCGACTCCTCGTTCCACCTGTCAAGCACATGGGTCCCACCTGGCGTTCAAGAGGCCTTTGATAAGGCATGCCATTTGGAACTTCGCTCTCAGACAGGACTCGTGGCAACCTACCTTGATATGGAAGGTTACCATTCTCATCAGCGCAACCCCGAGTTAGAGTTATATCACTTGCATGTGAAGATGTGTCGTGCCAAAGCTGAGGTAGAAGTTTATGAACTGGCGATTGGAAATGCGCCTGCATCTGACTACTCTGACAGCGACGGTGGGCACGAATTACTTACGTCCTCTTCAAAATGCTGATACCATTGCAGCTTCGTCATCACTTGGCAGCCACCCTTAGAGGAGACGAGGCGCCTGGCTACGCGTGGTTGAATGAATTCACATCAGTCGTTTTCACATGGACATCTTACAAGCTATCAGACACATATCTTTATGCTCATGTGTACATAACCTTTGTGATACCATGTACTAGTTTCCTTACCTTAACGTACTGGCTGCCATGATTTCGTGTTTAGATGTACAATATTGAGTATCTTCTCCTGCACAGCGCTTTGCTAATTAAATCAATGAAAACATCCCCAATGGACCTTATCACAGCGGAGTCCGAGTCAGATGCTGACTGCTGTAGTCCAGGATTGCTTGTGTTTGCCAAGGCATTGTCTTACACATATCAAAATCACGAGGAATGGCTGACTGGCGTCAGTGCTCCATCAATTTTGCAATATATGATTGTTGTCTGGTTGTTGATGACCATAGTCTGGTTTGGGCAGCAGGTGTACCACAGATATTGAGAACTGTTGGTGATTTACAAAAGATTACCTAGGACACACCACACTTATGAATTCAGGCCAGTATTGCATGTAGTTTGTAACTCTTGATTGCCAGCTGACTGGCATTGCAAGTAGCAATCATGAAGTTCAGCTCAGGCGATGGATGACCACAGGTTTGGAGAGATGCAGAACCTTTTCAATATTTTATCTATTGTATATCATAGTTGTTGGGACATATAATCCTTCATCAAGTTTGGCTTGTTCTTGCAACTTCTTGTCCTTTGATGCCATCGTGTCATGATTATATATTGCTTTGCCTTTGGATATAATCCAGTAGACATGTGATCTGATGTTGCTATTTGTATCTACAAAAACCTTTTTCCCGCCGGTTTCTTGATGATATACATATTAGAATTACTGTAAATAGTGATGTTCAAGGCCCGGCTTCAGGCCGTGAGCCGGGCCTAGCCGGGCCCACTTAGGCCAAGCCCAGCCGGGCTTTGTAGACGGCCTATGAAGGCTCAGGGCCTGGCTCAAGTTGTGTCCAGGCCAGAGCCAGGCTTTCAGGCCACGGCTTTCAGGTACGTTTTCATTCAGTCGGCAATGACCGTGAAACTGCAATAATTTCAAAGCCTCAGCTGTCTAGGATAAACTAAATTGAGTTTTTGAATTTTCAACAGGTCATCCGCATATGGTGCTGCGCGTCTATTCCGACGGCGAGGAACCACCTACTAGTACGGCACGCCCTAAATGTGTTGCTGTGCCATCAGCGAAGGTAATTTGTGCAGATAATGCTGCTGATCAAGAATTAGCTTCACACAGGCGGGCTCACAATGATGCAAGTCATGCTGCCAATGCTCCTTCTGTCATTTCTGTGGCAATACCTCTGAATCCCCCAAGTACCACATCTCCTATGAGTTCTCATAGCCACAAAGTCACTGTTGTTGAGGTTGACGATAACGACAATGATATCGAGCTGACGGGCAGCACACACAAAAAGCGACTGATGAAAGGTGTGTTTATACTATTTTGTTGGATAAGTACTGACTAATACCTACATCATTACAGGCAAAAAACGAGCTTATAGCCCTGATCCTCCCGAACGCGCAAACAAGACTGAACACAATGCAAGTCCATCAACTGGTGAGTTTTCCTACCGAATGAAACAAATACATAATACTGACATTTATTTGACATATGTAGTCAACACACCGCATGCAACTAGTTCAGCAAACCACTCTGACGAAGTTGATGCTGACGGCTTCCTCAAGGATGTTCAAGTCATGAGCATCGACGAGGCCTCTGAAAACCCACGTCAAGAGCAGCAAAGTCGCGACATCACCAAGTTTTTTTCCGAGCCTTACACTGACAAAGGCAAGAAGCACTGGAATTGTCGACTGTGCAGGTAAATTTACATTTCTGTCTCACGCACATTGTACTGACTACACGATAGCAAGAAAATGAAAAAACCTGTTGCTTTTGTCAATGAGGTGACGACTATGCGACGCCATATGGACGCTTCACACAGGGTAAGTATTGCCAACCGAGAAAACATGCCACTAACTGTTAATAGAACGAATATCTTACATGGGCCGAAGCCGAGAAATTTGTCTCGATGTTACCAAAAGACACCAAGCGCCGCAAGCTTGATGCTGCTGCTGACTCTCAAGCATGACTCGACGCCCACCTCTGTGAGCCGCAACCAAAGGAACAGATCATCCCATACTCAGATGCAATCTTCTGCGAGGCCGCCATTGAATGGCTGATTGAAACTGACCAGGTATGTTTTTTTTATTTAATTCTGGCAATTGGACACTTATCAGTTCACTGCAGCCTATTGACGCACTCAACCACAAGTCCTTCAAATATATGATCGATGTAGCAGCACGAGCTACCAACGGTGTCAAGCTACCTAGTCGACCAAAGACGTGCCGAGCCATTATCGACCTCTTCAAGCGTAATCTCACCAACCTTCGCCGACAGTTACTTGTTAGTCATTTGTTGATTTTTTTTGTTGTTATTTCTAACGTGAACCACAACAAGAGTGATGCTGTCAAAGGATGGATCAATCTGACATGCGACGCCTGGCAAGCGTCAAATGTCGATGGCTATTTTGCCCTCACTGGTCACTGGATCGAAGAAACAACAGTCGGCGTTTGGACAGTTCAAAGTGCCCTTCTTGGCTTTACTCGACTGAACAATGCTCACAATGGCATCCGTCTCGGTCAGGCGCTGTTCAAATTAGTTAAACGTGTTGGGATTGCACATAAAGTAAGTAAAATTCTAGCTTTATAACAGTGTGGCGCTAATGGAGTTTCAGATTGGCTATATTATGTGCGACAACGCAGCCAACAATGATACCATGATGGAACATTTCGCAGTCCACATCGAGGCACACACCAAGAAGACATTTGATCATAAAAAACAGCGCCTTCGGTAAGAGTTTCTTTGTCTTGTTTATTACTACCAATTCTCACTTATATATTCAGGTGCTTGGCCCACATTATCAACCTCGCAACTCAGGCGCTGTTGTCCACATACAGCAAGTCAAGACACTACGACACCACCCAACCTAACGATAATTTGCTAGCCCCCGCAACTCACTCCGCACTTGAACGAGACGAGGTTGGATTAGTCCGATCAATCTGTGTCAAGGTTTGCCGTCTGTCAAATGCACATATGTTGTGTTGACATCCTTCATTGTAGGAGCGCTCCTCAGCTCAACGAAAGGATCTTTTTCAGAGTGTCCAGCGTCGAGACGAAGATGGCCACACGCCAATCAAACATCCACGACAATTGCTTCTCGACATGAAAGTAAGGTGGTCCTCAACATACACTATGCTTCAGCGTGCATTCAAGCTGCGAGATGTAAGTTCAATTTAGGATGTCAATGTTGTGCCCACTGATGTTTATTAGGAAGTTGACTATTTTGTGGGCCGGCTCGGTTTGCAAGAGAAGGACTCAGCTAAACGGAAAAAGATTACGGACCTTGAGCTATCATCCGAAGAGTGGACCCGTGTTCAACGTCTGCTCTCAATCCTCGGTGTACATATTTTTATCTTACAACTTGAATTGTGGCTCATGTCGAAACTACAGTATGCTGAGTTGTCACAGCAGTCCTTCTCATCTGAACAAGGACCAATGCTTCACTTAGCATTACCTGCATTAGAGTCGTTGCATAGCGCATGGTTGTCACGTTCTGGACGCATCAAGTATCTCGATTTTGCGGAGGGCCTCGATGCTGGTATTGAGAAGATTGCAAAGTATTACGAGAAGTCCAGTAGTTCTGACGCCCATATTATGGTGATGCGTGCGTCGTTCTTTCATGTACATATTACTCCCACTGACTTTCCAATGATAGTTCTTGATCCGTCACAAAAGGAGACCCATATTCACAAGTATTGGGGCGAGGAATTGCTTGTCGAAGCACGCAGACATGCAGAGGAGATGGTAAGTACAATTCCAAAGCTGTCGTCACAACACACTCACTAATGTTACATCTAGTACAAAGAACGGTATCTCGAAATGTACAGCAACAATCCTGACTCTAGGAATGGTGTCGAAGTCAAGGTCAGGAAGACAGGGAATCGCAAACTCGATGCTCTGCTGCAAGAGCTCTCTGATGGCGAGGATGACAGTGACTCGATGCTGCAGCCCACCCTAATCTCTCGCACAAGTTCCACAAGTTCTGTTACTCCCTCTGAAGCTGCGAATGAGCCGTGGCGGCACGACTTTCACGCTTACCTCAACTCCAAGGACCACCTTGGAGATATAACTATTGTGCAGTGGTGGGGCATCAACGCACCTCGATACCCAGTCTGAGTGTCACTCGCGTGTGACTTCCTTTCCATTATGGCCACATCTGTGTCCAGTGAACGTGCATTCTCATCTGCCGGTATTACTATCTCCAAGCGCCGAAATTGTCTCAAACACGACATCATTGAAGCACTGCAGTGCTTGAAATGCCTGATTAAACACGATCTCCTGTTTCGCAAGGACCCATCTGTTGCAACCGAGTCCATAGATGATGAATTGTCCGAAGATAAGACTCCTGCTGCTCTCAACAAAGATGATGGGTGGGATGATGTTGCCGAGGATTTAGGTGAGAATGAGGAGCTGTTAGAATCAGATGACGAAGATGTTTTTATTCAAATGTTAGATGAAATTTGATTTACTTGCTACGTTTTTGTATCACAAGGCCCTAGGCCCAAGCCAAGCTGAGCCCCAGCTGAGCCTGAGCCCTACCATAGGGCCTGGCCTTGGTTTGAAGCAAGCCCCAGCCCTCCAAGGCCGAGCCATGGCCCCGGCTTTTGGGCTGAGCCGAGCCTTGAACATCACTAACTGTAAACACAATAACTAGCCTTATGCCTACAAAATGTATAATACAGCTGGCCGGAGTATGTAGAATTAGTGTTTAGTGTTAATATATATATAAATGATTACCATCAGTGGTAGTGGCTAGCTTTATGCCTGCAAGATATAGAATTCAGCTAGCTAGTTGGCTGGCCTGATTTCACTGCAGGTAGAATCAAGCTTGCCAGTATGCAATTCTGTAACCAATGACTGACCAGCCTTGACTCCACTGTTGTAGAATCAAGAATCAAACTGGCCAGGACACAATGTTGAAACTGATAACTGGCCAGTCTTGGTTCTACATGTTGTAAAATCAAGTCAGCTAGTCACTTGTTATTAAGTTGCATACTGGCCAGATAGCCTGTACAACATGTAGAATCAAGACTGGCCAGTTATCAGTTCCAACATTGCATCCTGGCTAGTTTAATTCTACGGTTGTAGAATTAAAGCTGGCCGGTTTAATCCTATAGAAGAATCAAGCCTGGCTAATTATTGGTTTGGGATTTCTATACTAGTACTAGTCATTAGTTACAGAATGTCATACTGGCCAGTTATCAGTTTTAATATTGCATCCTGGCCAGTTTGATTGTACAATAGTAGAATCAAGGCTGGCCAGTTATCAGTTTTAATATTGCATCCTAGCCAGTTTGATTTTACACCAGTAGAATCAAGGCTGGCCAGTTATCAGTTCCAACATTGCATCCCGGCCGGTTTAATTTTACAACAGTAGAATCAAGGCTGGCCAGTTATCAGTTCCAACATTGCATCCTGGCCGGTTTAATTTTACACCTGTAGAATCAAGGCTGGCCAGTTATCAGTTCCAACATTGCATCCTGGCCGGTTTAATTTTACACCTGTAGAATCAAGGCTGGCCAGTTATCAGTTCCA
This sequence comes from Suillus plorans, assembly GCF_016647745.1. Classification (NCBI taxonomy): domain Eukaryota; kingdom Fungi; phylum Basidiomycota; class Agaricomycetes; order Boletales; family Suillaceae; genus Suillus; species Suillus plorans. The sequence continues at coordinate 18,660 of NW_024537535.1, forward strand.
ACATTGCATCCCGGCCAGTTTAATTTTACAACAGTAGAATCAAGACTGGCCAGTTATCAGTTCCAACATTGCATCCCGGCTGGTTTAATTTTACAACAGTAGAATCAAGACTGGCCAGTTATCAGTTCCAACATTGCATCCCGGCCGGTTTAATTCTACAACATGTAGAATCAAGACTGGCCAGTTATCAGTTTTAATATTGCATCCTGGCCAGTTTAATTGTACGATTGTAGCATCAAGACTAGCTAATTATTGGTTTGTAATTTCTATACTAGTCATTAGTTACAGAATTTCATACTGGCCAGATAGCTTGTACAACATATAGAATCAAGACTGGCCAGTCATCAGTTTTAATATTGCATCCTGGCCGGTTTAATTGTACAATAGTAGAATCAAGACTGGCCGGTTTTCAATCACAACATTGCATCCCGGCCGGTTTACTTGTACAATAGTAGAATCAAGACTGGCCGGTTTTCAATCACAACATTGCATTCCGGCCGGTTTGATTTTACAACAGTAGAATCAAGACTGGCTGGTTTTCAATTCCAACATTGCATCCCAGCCGGTTTAATTCTACAACATGTAGAATCAAGACTGGCCAGTTATTAGTTTTAATATTGCTCGGTTTAATTGTACAATAGTAGAATCAAGGCTGATCAGTCATTGGTTTCAGATTTGCATACTGATCAGATAGTTCCTACAACATGTATGATCAAGACTGGCTGGTTATTGGTTTCAACATTTCATACCAGCCGACTTGATGCTGTCTATTGTAGAATCAAGGCTAACCAGTTATTGGTATCAGAATTACATGGACTGCATAGGGTAGATATAAGCTAGTTATATACTCTTATAAGGGCCAGCCATGTACATACATGCTGTAGGAACCATCTGGCCAGTCCATATCTTAAATACAATTATCTCGGCCAGCTGTGGACTACATAGAGTGGAGCTAGTGCTAGCTATGCTACCTTGTCATTCATTAGCATTGAGAATTATCCTGTCATATTTTTCCTAGCAAAGAAAGTATACCAGATCAAAGTATAAATTGACATCCATTGAAATTTTTCTCTGCCTCCTCAACAAATCTTCCCCACATCAAGACCTGCTGATAAGCATAGGCTTGATGACCAGGTCTGGTGGCTTGGCCACCCCTTCTCTCCCATTCATTCTGGTGGTACTTGAACCAGTTTATGGTCCAACCCATTTCATGTCTTACCAGCCTTAATTCCTCTTGCCATCTATTCCATCTAGCCTTAGCCTTCAACCAGTTCACCCTGTAGACTAGATCGGTTGGAGCTTTAGTGACATATCATAGAGATAAAGATTTTTTCTTACATTCATCTATCCAGGCATCGTCTTGACCTTGGCTTGCATTATTTCCCCTCCAAAACCAAGCCAGCCTGTCTGACCCTTGTCTAAATCTATTTTCTTCTGTCACCTTTTTGTCTATACTGAGCTCTGTAGGCGATATTGGCTGATAAAGACTCCCCAAGGTGGCTTTATCCATGCCTAGACCTTCCATTGCTGACCTTGCCCTCTGATAGCTTCTTACACACTTGTCAATTTTGAGCTGACAGCGTTGAGCTTCTTGCTTTGACCTAGTCCCAGCCCATGTAGAATTAGCACTTCGAAAATACTGACGATAGATGATGGCCTTATGACCAAGGGCCATTTGAAGCTTTTCGAGGTAGTCATTGGCTTGGCCCTTTCGAAGTTTTAATTCTTCAGCTTGGAGGGGACCCAGTCCGAGAGCCAATGCATCCTGGTAGGGCATTGATGATGGCATCCAGATACCCATCTCTTCAGCCAAGATTTCTTCGTCAATATACTCTGAGATCTCTTCATCTGAGACCTCTCCCCAACCATTTTCATCATGACCTGCATAGCAGAATCTAGGATCGTCGGAATGCACTGTTGCAGTTCCAAGATCCATACTAGCAGTCATGGCATCAGCTGTTTCATGAAATTTAGCTATCCTAGCTGTCAATCTCTGTCGCTTCTCTTCTATAGAAGCTTTCTGTCCTGGGGTTGCATCAGTAGGAAGTTGTCGAATATCTGCCCTTAGTCCATCCCTAAAATAGTACTATGTCAAACGGTTTCTCTATTTTTATTGGTTACATACTGTAAATCCTCTAGATTGATGCCAGTAATGAGCCAAGAGACTGTCCTAGGTTTGCTAGTGTCAGTATTCTCAGACTCAGTTAATTTAAGTCTAATCTCTGCCATAGTTGGAGCTAGATACAAATACTGATCAGATGTCTATACAAGAATAGCAGCCTCACAACTAGACAGAGTTCACTTACCTTTGTTCATCTGCAACTGATAGATGTCAAGATACTCTCCACGTTGTTCCATGGCCTTTTTCTCATCGATCTTCCATATCGAAATCTTCTCAGGGTCTAGAGACAGAGTGAGCTCATCAAAGGGAGACTTTGTGTCATCAACACCTTTGAGAGCCCGTTTGTACTTTTTCAAGAGAGTCTTCACTGGAAGCTCAATTGTCAAGCTTGTTCAAATGCAAAATTTGGAGGGCTTATTTATTCCCACTATTTTTTTCCAGTTTGAGTCTCACATATGATCATCAAGAACTTCTTGATGGTGAGCCTGACTCATTGACTGAGCAGTTGGGGAGATCTTATTGAATGGTGCCCACAGAGTCTCCAAAATCTCCCCATCAACATGTCCAGCCCCTTGAATAAAGTTGAGGCTGTACCTTGCAAAGCAAGCCAATTTGTGAGCACTAAGATGGAATTTTCCAACTGCTGGAACGATGTGCATATTTTGAGGTACAGACAAGCCCTTGCTCTGGGCTACTCTCTGTAGAAAATTAATGCTCCACTGACACCCCACATCATAAATGATGAGGGAAGAGTCTATACCAGCTGAATAATAATTCAATGCATTGCATATTGAGTAGTCGATATTCATGTGTCTAAAAATTACCTGAGCTTGCATAACATGTTGATTTGGAGGACATATACAGACCTTTCACCCTTCTGAAAATCAACTATACTATGAGGAACAAAGCATCCATGTCGAGCATAAGCAGTTGCTCCTACACCTGTAGCTCGAAGATTGCTCCTGCTGATATTGGCTGCATTTACTACACGATGATTGCTGCAAGAAGACCGCTACAAAGATAGTGAAGCATGAATGAAAAGTGGTTGTCATGAGCCAACTCACCTCTTTACTTTCTACAGCCGATGACAGATGAGTCTGGTATTCTTGATCTTTCACCATATACCCAAGCCCGTCTGACAAACTAATGTCCAACTGTGGTTTTCTCATTACCATATGTTGAGCAGTGAAGTTCCCGTCTACCACATATCTTTGTGAAACAAGCCAACTGTACAAACAGGTAAGCATAAGGTTAAAAATGTGCAAAAAAGAAAAGTAGAAGTCTCTCTCTGGACCAACTCTCTGGCTGGCATGTCTTTGAGTGACATCTATGCACCTCAGTTTAACCGGCCAGCATGGTTATGCATGCTATCTGTGTCAAGCTAGCAAGCCAATTTAATGTGCCGGCCGGCCTGGTTTTACATTCAGTCTATGCCATGCTGGCCAGCTTGATTAGAACATAAGTCAGCCCGGCCGGAGCTCTCGTACACTATGCAGTGTAGGGCTAGCCAGTAAGTATGATATTCTCAAGTGTGGTAGAGAAATTGAGTCACCTCTCCTTAGAATGAGATGGATAAATGACTTGCCTTTCATATCTGGCTTGCCAGTCAGGAGGTAGGTTAATCCCAGGCTGTGGACAAGCAGGGCAAAACCAAGCCAGATCACCCTTGTCCGGTTTCTGCTCATCATTATGGGCAAAGCCAAACCATTTTCGACTCATCAAGTCTCTCCACAGTCGAGACACTCTCATGAGTTCTCAATATCGATTTTAGAAAAACAAATTGGTACTGTTAGTTTAACTTTCACCAAGAAGACTTATAAGACTTACAGGAACAGTATCTGGGAAACAGTTATTGGTCATTCAACAGATTTTTTCAAAGAAGCTGGATGCTGAAGTCTTGCACTCCAGTGCGTCAATTAGAAAATGATTGAGGACATCAAAAGTAAAGGCAGTCTGTGGTCGAGTGGTACTGGCTGGAAATAATTTAGCTTTCAGCAATTGCAAATGCTGCTAACAATCGACCCCAGGACAGCTGCACCAGACAATGTTGTGCAAAAACACTCCAGTGGAATGTACAATGGTCAACTTGGTTGGTATAGTTGAACCATGAACTGTCTCCATTGATGAAAAATCGGCCTCTGCGTCCATCGGAATATTCTCCCATGCATGCATGTCATCAGAAAATGGACATGGTTGTCCCCCATGGCCCATATACCAGATAAAACCCAATTCTTCAAGTGATGTGTCGTTGAAGCATTTCCCAGTCCACTCTTGAACCTTGTGGAAGGGCAAAAACTGGTGAGCATTGACAATGCAAGAACGACAGAATGTCTGATCTCCACTGCAAGTCAAACAGCGGAATTTCCCTTCACCAATCTGACAAGACTGGCACTGGGATACATCGGAGGGTTTCTCCAAGTCAAGGAGAATATCTAAGTACAAGTCTCGGAAAGGCAGATATTCTTGGATGAAGTCATTTTGTGTCTGGTCGTAATAATCTCTATTTAGTACATCATTAAAAAATACTGAATCACTATGCTTGCCTTGGTTTTTCTTTGTGAGTTCTCTATATAAGAAACAAAGTCACCAAGGGTTTGTCTATCAAAATCTTCATGACTGTTTTGCAACCCTTGAGTGTCTTCTCTAATACATTTACGAGGGCTGGAGGATGGAGATGATGTTGGGGCAGTGTCATAAAGGCTATTAGTGCATGATTCCACCCAGGTTGGCTTCCTTCTTTGTCCAATGACTTGTTTATGAGACACATAGGCAACATCAAGGTCCTTGCCTTTAGACAAACGACCTCTTCCTTGGAAAGAAAATATAGCTGCCTTGAGTCAAGTTTTTTTCTTGGGAGACATAGGGTTACGTGTGGGGGGAAAATTTGATATTATCAACATTCTATTTTTGATAGTTGAAACCATTCATAGGAATCACTAGATCACATCAACTAATCTAATAGGTATACTGTCAAACACTTGATTTGTCCCATTCCACCCCTCCTCCTCCAAGAACCACTCCTTTCTTATCATCTACTTGTCACAACAAATAACTATCCTGCTGCCCCACCATCTGCAAAAAATAGGCCTGTGTTGGAAAGGGGGGTCTGGATACCCCGACTCTAGAGTGGATTTTATCCCTCATAAAATGGGCAATAATGAGCCTTTCTCCCGAACCCCATGGACCAATAGAATGTTGTAAAACCTTCCCGGAAATGAAGACCATTGTCCCAGGGTAATAATCCAGTTTGGCCCCAATATCTGCTAATGTCAACTTAGCCTCATGGCCACTGCCTAAACTAATCAGAAGATCAAAAAGAGAAGGTGCGCCACCAGAATCTCTGTGTGATAAAGTTGTACGATTTGCAATTATTTCCAATCCTGAGAAGATCGAGGGCCAATCACAGATGGGTGGTGATGTTCTATCAGAACCTTGAAGTTCCTCAATAATACGAGTGATTGCCAAGGTGCCTGCTTCGAATAGATCTGGAGCTGATACAGCGGTAATGGCATTCCAGAAAGATTCAGTAGCTGATAAAGCAGCTAGCCACTCTTGGACTTCCACAGACTTATAGGAAGCCGAGGTAACCATTGGGTCTTCCAGTCTCTGCAAATGAAATCAAACAAAGTCAAAAGTAGCTAAACAACCACTAAATTTGGCCTATACCTCGTGTCTTTGCATAAAATATGCTGGTGATACTGTGACTCTGCCTGCTCCAAATTCTCCACCCCCCTCTGGGACAACAAAGCCTTGAGATCGCCAAGACTGTTGGGTGGAGGACGTAATTGTTTCAAGAAGTAAAGTCCATAAACCCTTAGTGGCTGAGTTCACATATTCCTAATTTAATTTATCAATTGATGAGGGGAATTCCCAAGGAAGAATGAACATACAACCCGAGAAGAAGACAGAATATTTGGCAAGTAAATTGTTAAAATTTTACCTTGCCTGTCCACAATAGTAGCTGGTACTGAAATTTTACCAATCATAGCTGCAGAAAAGTACTTTGGTAGCTGATTGGTATTAGCGAGGGGACCATCAGATTTAGGTGTAGAGACTTTGGCCATTTCGGCAAATCTGTCAACATCCCAATCCACATAATCTGCAAATGATGTGAATTTAAAACCAGGTGATATCTTGTAGAGTGAAACAACTCACAAGGATTTACCATTGCATGGGCAACTGTCAGTGCAGCTCGATTGATCTCATATTCTGAGATTGACCCAGAAGCATGGAAGTTGACATCACGTGTTGCTAAGCAACTGTCTAGCTCATGTCCAATTCTTAATCTTAAGTGAGACCATTTAATAGAGCGGATCAAATAAGGCCCCAAATATAACCTCTCACCTTGCTTTGTGTAGAAGGTGAGTTTGCAATATCCCCTCTCTGAAGATCCCTGTTGCTGATGATTTTCCCATAATTTCCTTGATCCTTGTGGTCAGAGCTGCTCTCAGCTTGATTGATTGACTCATTTGTTGGTCCATGGTGAGCAAGGAAAATTTTCAACCAGCTCGTTCGGATCAAGACTCAATTTAACTTATATGAAATGATTCCGAAAAAATTGTCCCGCGATCAAATTTGGATATATGAATGGAATCTACTGATGGAAGACTGATTAAATGAAGTCTTGCCCAGATTGTGACATAATTAGTACTGTAATAACTCGCTCAGATGCTGGAAGAGTGAAGACTAATATTGGCAGACTACCACAGAAGAATGAATGATATTCTGAATCTGGGACTACACTGTGGGATCCCTGTCTCAAATAGCAGGAGACACTTCCAGCTGGAGTTCAATGCCTTGAGAGACAGCAAGGACTCACTTATTAAGAATGCAATCACAAAAACAGTAGTGTATAATAGTAAATTGGCATCCGGAGGACACCAGGACAAGTAGCAATGACGCCATATGATACAAACTGCCCTGCACCATCAGAAGGCTGACTCTTCCCTTCTGACCATGGAGGGGAGATACCTCTGAGGTTACCTCTGAGGCATATACTGGCTAGCCCGCCCTCAAAACTGTTCGTGTTAAGAGTTTTGCCTCAGAGGTAATACTTAGTTAGCTACACCTATACTGTAGGGTATTGAAATTTTTTTCTTTGTTAACCGAAGAAAACATTCTCAATACCCTGCAGTATAGGTGTAGCCAACTTACCTCTGAGGCAGAACTCTTAACACGAACAGTTTTGAGAGCAGGCTAGCCTCTAAGCGGCCTATAGGGTATTGAGAATGTCTGTCAGTCCAAAATATGCTAGTAGCCCAGGCAGATGGTGACAATGATGCCATATGATGACTCCCCTCTGTGGTCAGAAGGCAATTTCAAAGAAGAATCAACCTTCTGACTGGGAAGGGAAGTTTGTATCATATGGCGTCATGGCTACTTGTCCTAGTGTTCTGCCACCATCTGCCTATGCCAATAGTATATTTTGACTGGCAGACAATAATCAATGATAGCGTCCTTCAGCATGTCAATGGTGAGCCGCATCAAGGCAGAATTGAGATCTACATAACACATTATCTATCTAAGACATGTAGTAGATAATAGTTGCTTTGGTCTGCACAGTGCAGCATTTGATTATTATACACTACTGTGCTTTTGCGCTTGCTTTCTTAATAAGGCTCTTTGCTAATATACACACGGTCACGTGACCTTTTCAGCCGGCAGCAAATAAAGTGCGTCCATCAACATACATTTTCAAATACAAAGTACGAGTGACAATAAATTTTACTACAAGTAAGCAAACAAATAAAGTAACAAATACAAAAGGGGAGGCGAGACTTCAATAAGGGGGCCCTCCTCACCAAAGCCTCAACACTTCAGGTGAAAATGTATGTAGCAAATATATATATAATACAATACAAATTTGTCCTGTAGAAACGTTAGACCAAAATTTAAGACAAGATTAACACTTAACTAGAGAGCACTTGCCACACAAAAGTACCGGCAGGTTCAGCAGTCTAGAGAACAAAACAGATCAGTTAAGGTCATCAGGAATTGAGCACTTACCACCATTAAAAAGTTGGAGCAGGAGCCACTGACAAGTGGCATGCACTGTGCTGAGCCCCAGTCCCAATAAGCAGGAGCCACTAACAAGTGGCATGCACTGCGCTACCGCCAATTCCAAGAAGCAGGAGCCACTGACAAGTGGCATGCACTGTGAAACCGCCAATTCCTATAAGCAGGAGCCACTGACAAGTGGCATGCACTGCGCAACCCCCAGTTCCTATAAGCAGGAGCCACTGACAAGTGGCATGCACTGCGCAACCCCCAGTTCCAATAAGCAGAATACTAAATAGAACAGACATTAGCAAACAGACGCGAGAGAAGAAGGACTTACATTTAAGGAACTGGAAGGCGCTCAAAGGGAGGAGTGGCTCTAACTGCGCCATCCAAAGTCCCGAAATTCGTAAGTATAATACTAAATAGAACAAACGTGAGCAAATGGACATGAGAGAGGAAGGACTTACGTTGGGAACTGGAGGGCGCTCAAAGGGAGGAGTGGCTCTAACTGCGCCATCCAAAGTCCTGAAATTTGTAAGTATAATCCTAAATAGAACAAACATTAGCAAGCGGACGCGGGAAAAGAAGGACTTACGTTAGGGAACTGGAGGGCGCTCAAAGGGAGGAGTGGCTGTCACTGCGCCATCCAAAGTCTCCAAAATCCTAAGTACAACAGACATTAGCAAGCGGGTGTGAGCAATTAAGTACTTACCTTGAGAAACCTCAAGGGAAAGAGAGTATATGTAAATGAAACAGTTAGTAAGTAGGCGCACCACCAAAGTTGAACTTACTATGTTTGAAGGGCGACTGTAGGGTAGTACCTTTGAATTCTTGCAGCTGCAGTCTGCAAGAACCCAAAGGAGTACACCGGAAGTCGCCCTGAAGTAACGGCACTGGCAGAAATAAAGGATGAAGGAGAATGATGAAGGTAAGACGAAAGAAGAGATTGAACCGTGAGAACTGATTGTTGTTGTTCATATTCACGTGTCAGTTTGTTATTGTTTGTAAATAGTCATGTGATTATCAACAATGAACTCAACAGCGTCATATGGCTAATCCACAATTTAACGCGTCACGTCAAAATCCACAAATTCAACACGTGCCAGCACGTGTTGAGTGGATTTTTGACACGCGACACGTTGAATTGTGGATTAGCCATATGACGCTGTTGAGTTCATTGTTGATAATCACATGACTATTTGGATCTGTTTGTCACAATCAACCAACATTCAAACTTGTTCATTTCTTTCTAAGTACATTCAGCCGGCACTCTCCTCTCTTTGCATCTGTTTGAACTACATAACTGTAAGTGCTATTTGCCATGTCATTTACTAATTTGAATATATCTATAATAGTCTCTCTTCACCATGGTGAAGTCTAAACAAACCTGCAAGAAGTCCACCGGTGGCACTGCGCCACAAATTGCCTTGTTGTTGCCGGCATCTACTGGAGCGGTCACTGTGCCGGGTGAGCTGAATGTGAGAGAGCCGTCTGAACACAACGAGGTAAGTGATTAGTTACCTACTATTTGCACTAACACGCGTCTTTATTTGCAGTTTTGTCTCATCTGCAGAGACGGTTCTGTAGGGGAAGATTGCCTCTTCCTCTGCAGCACCTGTCTGCGGGTGATGTGTTCAAACTGCATGAACATCCCGCCTGCCAGTGCATGCACGGTGCAGGCCGATGACGTCACGTTCGTCTGCATATCTTGCCACGTTGGCATGGAACGACACGGGCACGCATCTCAGTTGCCCTATTTTGTAAGTTTTTTCGTTTATTTCATGCTAACTAACATTCACTTCATTTTATAGGGTTTTTACAGGAAGGGGCAACCACTCCTTCCTTCATTCCTCCAAATTCGCGCTACGTTGGAGGTTTCACTCCATTCCCAACTGTCTTCGGCACCCACGCTCATGCTCCATCTCATCCTCGTTGACCACGACGTCACCGGCGGCTGTTTTGAACTGGCCTCCAAATTCCTTCGGCCGTACTTCCCCAGCAGAGGGTTTGAATTTTGGTCCATCGCGTTCGACATCAGCAATGCCTCAAAGATCGACAAGTACCGGTTGCAGGCGACTGCCATCGTCCAGTTGCTGATGAGCTCCAACTGGGCTCGTGTCATTGTCGCCATCACTAACCACACCGACAACGAGAATGGGGATCCATTTATTGGGTACAAGGGCAACAAGAAGTTATACATTTCGGCACGTGTTCACTCTGTAAGTGGCATTTTTTTTGACTAACATTGTATTTGCTCATTTGACACCAAAGGTTCTCGATGTTCTGCTTTCACCTTGGCATCCCCTGATTCATGGTGCCGCGGAATCATACTTATGGCTGTTTTCATGTGGCACGCTCATCAACAACGTCACTTCCTTTTCAGGCTTGCAACAGGCGGTCATAGAGTAAGTCCATTTGATCTTATCTTTGCAAATACTAACTAACCCTAACAGTCATCGCATCACAGCCACTATTGGCTTTAATGCTGTTCGTTTTCAGCCGAGTTTCGCCACCCACCTTTTGCTCGCATTCGCGGAGCTGGTCATCATCGAGTGTTTGCCCATTCACATCGTCTTCCCTGACATGTTGGGCCAGTCCTACAAACTTGGGCGCCACACTGACGTGTTCTTGCTGATGCCTGACAACTCAGGTTCATTGGCCGTTACCAAGTTTGCCTGGACGCATTCTGAACTTCGCCCTTGGGGTCAGTACCTGCCGGTCCAGTGCCCACAGTGTGGGTGGAGTAACACCTGGTGTTCTGTCAACATGCACAAAGATTACATCTTTGAATGCAAGAATGGCCAATGTAGGAAAAAGTATGTATTCTCACAACCACCTCATTCCAGGATCCTTTTGCCAGGCAAAAGACCTGGCTCCTGCTGGATTTCGGTTGTCTTGAGGCCCATGCCTAGTGTCCCTGATGAGGATGAGGATTAGGATACAATTATTTTGTCTTGGCTTTTTCATACATCCCTTCATGTTTCATTTTTCTTCATCTTACTTGATTAGATTACCCTCACCACTCAATGGAAGTATAACGTGTTTTGGATCTTTTTACCTGATGTGAATTTGTCTATTATCTACACTGTCTAACTCCACTCAATGGAAGTATAATGTGCCTTTAATCTTGTTACTTGATGTGAATTTGACCGTCTCAATATATCCAATTTGATAATTGATTCAAGATAAACATTGCAGGTAGGCTGGTACAGGCGGTAGGAGGGTGGCTAGCCGAAATTAATTTGAACACCCATGTTTATCAACAATAACGTGTGACTTTTATGAAAAGTCACACGTTATTGTTGATAAACATGGGTGTTCAAATTAATTTCGGCTAGCCACCCTCCTACCGCCTGTACCAGCCTACCTGCAATTTTTATCTTGAATCAATTATGATGTCTACCGACTGGTCTATTGCCTTTAAGCCAATTCTCGACCTTCACTCTAAGGCCATTTTTGCTGCAGGTTCCTCATCTGTTGGAAAGCCTGTGGTGAGGAAGATTCGGAGGCCTTACTAGCTGCTCAAGACGAGCAAGAGGAACCCATTGCCTTGCCTACTTCCTTGAAAAAGGTCACAAAATTTTTATACTGTACATGTATTTAGTTATCTGATGATATACATAAATATTACCTACAGGCAATAAAAGAATACTATGCCAAAAGTCTCAAAGACAAGGAAGAGGCAGACAAACGTGAGGCAGCGAGTCGCCAAAGAGAACCATCTTTCTATAAGAAACCCCTGTCTGAGTGGGACGTAGCACAGAAATTATTTAAGCAGGAGATCGACTCATATGACAAGGCCCAACAACAGAGTAAAGGCTTGGAGTATTCAATCAAGTACCGCACTGGGAATGCCAGGGAGTGGTTCAACAACATGACACCTTCACAACAGCAGGAGGTCAAGTTTGCCATGAAGAAATGGAATGAGGAGGGGGCACCAGAAGAAACTCAGGCAATGTAAGTTTTACTTCAAATCTACAGTTATTCCAGTCTAACACTTTGGCTTGAGATATCGTAAGAATAACCTCAAGAAAATTCTGGAAGATTTTGCAGAGCAAATTCAGCGCACCATTGTCATATCCCGTGTTCTGGGTCCGGACCTATCACACTCATCATTTCCGGATTTCCGGATCCGGCCGACTTCTATGTATTGTCCGGATCCGACCCGCGTCTAACTTCCGTGCCTTATCCCTTTGGTATTTCCCTTATCAGTTAGTACACTTTATTTTCCGTCCCTTATTCATTTCCGTCTTCATTTTACTAAGTTCCGATAAACTAGTGATAGTCGTCCCATATTTTTCTCCATAGCTACATAGCCTCGCACTGCACTCACTGTTCTCCGTTATGTCCTCAGTAGTATATAAACCCTGTACAGTCTCTGTAGTTTCCTCAGTTCAAATATCATCTTAGACTCTGCTCATTACCTCTCTCCGTCCGACTTGAGTTATCCTCTCGTCGACCTCCGCTCGTCTTAGGATTGATTCCTATAGACTTGTCACCTCCGCCTCTACCTTGGTAGTCCTCCGCTGTTTCTTTCTAGTTCGGACTTCGTCCGGATTAGTCTTATCTCTTGTTCCCAAACGTCCGCCGGA
>NW_024537536.1:0-29987 GCF_016647745.1 Suillus plorans
GAGAGAAAGATGTGCGAGAGTGTAACGTGAGTCGGAGTCTCCTATAGTTCAAACCTAATGTCACAACCCTTATAACGAATTAACGTAGGGGCAGAGACTAGGACTCAAACGAGGATAATCACAAAAGATAAAAGGCAGCAGGTACGTCTTGGATTGCTCACTAGGAGATACAAGAGGTTTGAACTAAAGAACTACTGACTACGACGAGCTACCTATATACACATATTGAAACTGAGACTGAAACTGAGTATGAACTAACTAACCAATCAGAATAATTAAAGGTATCGTACGATTCTATATATAACTATGATGTCATAACATGTGCCGCAGTCGCAGTAAGGCTCTGGAACATTCCAAGAGTATCGCGTGGCATCACGTCTACATCTTCTTCGGCATTGTCCGATAAGTCACGTGATTCTGGTAATTCTACAATAGACGCAATAATAGGAACTTCCTCAACAGTAAACATATTCTTAGGGACAGGCGCTATGACTGGGCGCTTAAAGGACTTAGAATTTAGGAATGAATAATGGTTCGTATTTGGAACTCGTGACAGTATTGTTCCTCCACAGGTTATGAGCCCTGCCTCCTCCATGGACTCATTTACTCCCAGCACCAACTCAAGCCTATTTAACATCCCGAAGCTTGCCGAAGACGGCTCGAACTGGATAACTTACAAGGAAAGGACATTAACGGCAATAGGTGCACGAGGACTCACGAGATATACCGATGGTCGAGCCCAAGAGCCTACACCTTTCGTAAAGAGCTCTATGGGGGCTGTTACGAAGCCGGATGGTACGACGCCTATGCAGACAGAAATCGATGAGCTCGACACAAAGATCGATGAGTATCAACAAAAGAACTCACTTGTAAAACAGCAAATATTTTGCACGATCACAGATCGCCTGCTGTTACGCGTCCAAAAGTTAGCATCTGCGTCTGAAATCTGGAAAGAAATATGCCACATACACGAAGGCAAAATGGAACTCGTCCAGATAGATCTGAGACGAAGGCTACAGGAGATGAGGTGCGAAGAAGGAGGGGACATCAAGACCCACTTTGCCGAGCTTTTGCGTCTGCGGGAGTTGTTAGCCGGAATGGGGGTAGCCGTCGTCGACACGGACTTCCATGCTATCATTTTAGGGTCCTTACCTGAATCCTACTGGCCACTCCTCTCATCCATGAACGCAGCCACTAAGATCACCAAAACACCTCTATCGCCCTACGAGCTAATCACGATCATCACAGAGGAATACGAGCACCGGTTACTCACCGAAAGACGCCCCAACAAGAAGGCAACAAGCAGTGCGCTCTCTGTGAGAACAAACCCGGGGAGGAGCAGGGGCTCGCAGAGCTCGGCTCCACAATCCAACCCCGACGCAGTGTGTACGAACTGCGACCGTAAGGGCCACTGGAAGAGTGACTGCTGGCGAAAAGGTGGAGGGAAGGAAGGTCAGGGGCCAAATCAACGGCAAAGGCAAGCAGGGCGTACCCAGAAGCAGAGTGCCAATGTGGTGAAGGACTCTGACCCTCAGGACAACTACACATTTGCAACGTCAGACCTTGCGAGCATTGCCAAAGCCATGCACTTACCTGCTGCGCGCCGTGGAGCTATAGTTGACTCCGGTGCGACATCCCACTTTTGTCCCGACAAGTCCAAATTCGAGACTTTTGTTGAAATAGCCCCCCAGAAGGTGTATACTGCGAATGGATCGATTGTCAGTGCTACAGGTCGTGGTGATGTCAAAATTGACTTACCATTGGGGTCAAGGAGAACGAGTGTGACGTTGAAGGATACCCCATATGCCCCCGGCATGGCGTTCACACTTATATCCACGAATCGTATCACATCCGCTGGTTTAGCCATCCTCTTCGAAGGACGAATGTGCAAAATTCTCTCGCATGGTCCTCGAAGGGACGTCATCACGGAGATACCCCAGGTGGAAGGCCTGTACACTGTTGGGGCAAAAGGACATCAGCGTCACCATGCCAACGTAGCGAAGGAAAAGCTCACCCTAGGACAGCTTCATCGAAAGCTAGGCCACGTCGGCCAAAACACATTGGCAGACGCTGTGAAGAAGGGGATGATAGTGGGCGTGGACCTGGACCTGCAGTCCAGAGCCGAATTCTGCGATACCTGCGTGAAAGCCAAGTCAGTGCAACAAACCTTCCCCAAAGAGACGAGAACGCGCGCACTCACCTACGGAGAGTTAGTCCACACGGACCTCTGGGAACCGGCCCAGACCACGAGTTTGGGTGGCTGCAAATACTATGTCAGCTTTACGGATGACTTCAGCCGCCAAACACGACTGGAGTTCCTCAAACAGAAGAGTGACGCACTTACCGCGTTCAAGTCCTACGAGGTGTGGGTGACCCGCCAGTCGCCGGGTGTCCACGTGCGCAGAGTCCGTTCAGACAGAGGAGGGGAGTATCTGAGCACTGAGTTCGACCAATATTTGCGTCAGCAAGGTATCGAATGGCAACTGACGGTACACGACTCACCACAGCAAAATGGGGTTGTGGAACACCTTAATCGCACCCTGGTCGAGCACGCGAGAGCGATGCTCCTGGGCAAAGATATGCCAAAATATCTGTGGGCCGAGGCCGTTAGTTATGCCACATGGCTCAAGAACCGCCTACCTTTGAGAGCGATTCCAGGAAGCACGCCCTACGAAATGGTGCGCAAGTCTAAGCCGGACTTGTCGCGTGCCCATGAGTTTGGGATGAAGGTGTTCGTCCATGCGCTGGAGGCCAGTAAGCTGGAGGCAAGGGCAGAAGAGGCAGTCTTCGTGGGTGTAGACGCTGAGAGTAAGGGATACCAGGTATACTGGCCCGGCAGACGACATGTCACGGTGGAGAGGAATGTGACCTTCACACCGATCCTGGCAGCCGATGGTATGCCGGACGAGGGGGAGTCTGCTGCAGTTAACGAACATAACAGCGGCAATGGTAATAATAACTCACCTAATAGCGTCCAGCCCATCACCAAGCCACAGCAACCTCAGCCATCTACTCCTCAGCAACCTCAACCATCTACTCCTCAGCAACCTCAACCATCTACCGCCCAGCAACCTCAGCCATCTACTCCTGAAACGAGGTCGACGAGGGTAAGACCACCTCCAGGGTACTATGCGGCGCTGAATGAAGGCCACACCGCAGCCCTAACGATGGAAAACCTGTTAGAAGCATCAGAACTTGACCTCTTAGATAAAGAAACGCACCTTCACCTGGCATTGGCGGCCGTAGAACCAGAGCCGACCCTCCAACAAGCCTTGAAAGGCCCAGACGCTGCAGAATGGCAAGAGGCCATCAATTACAAAATCAGCCAACTCGAGAAGCTAGGCACATGGGATATCGTTGACGCACCTCGAGGCGTAAACGTAATCCCATGCCATTACGTCCTGGCCACGAAACGCGGCCTGGACAGTGAGAAACTGAAGCTGCGTGCGTGCCTAGTCGCAAATGGGCAGCACCAGAAGTACGGGGTCGATTTCTTCGAAACCTTCACCCCGACGGCAAATATGAGCATGATACGTGCTGTCCTAACGATGGCTGCTCAGCGTGACTGGGAGATACATCAGGTGGATATTAAAAGTGCGTACCTATATGCGAGTCTCCAGGAAGAAATCTACATGCGGGCGCCGCCGGGATATCTGAAAGATAGTCAGGAAGGGAAGGTACTAAAGCTAAAGCGCAGCCTACCTGGACTCAAGCAAGCCGGATATGAGTGGGCGCAAGAACTGGCCGGAGCCTTCAATCAAATGGGCTTCAGTAGATCAAAGGTAGATCAGGCCGTTTACTATAAACGCACCTCGAGCGAACACGTCGTCATCACCGTGTCTGTCGATGACATGGCCATCACCGCCAACCATATCTCCCATATCCACCGTTTCAAGTCCGAGCTGCGCGCGTACTTCGAAATTAGCGACCTAGGGGAGTTGAGCTGGTTATTGGGACTTAAGGTGACGAGAGACCGGGTGGCACGCACCTTGACGCTTTTGCAGAAAGCCTACGTCGAGACGATCCTCGAAAGGTTCCACCTGGAGGACGCAAAAGTCCTGCACACGCCCATGGAGCCGGGCACTGTCCTCTCCATAGATCAGTCCCCTGGAACGCACGCCGAAGTCCAAGCTATGCGTGACGTACTGTATCAACGTGCAATCGGTTCGTTAATGTACGCAGCTACGAGTACCCGGCCGGATATCGCTTTTGCAGTGGCGACCTTGTCGCAATTCATGAGGAATCCGGGCAGACCTCATTGGGAGGCTACAAAACGCGCCCTGCAGTACCTAAAAGGCACCGCAGAATATGAGCTGACATTGGGATCTAGCGAGGGAGGAATTGAGGCGTTTGTCAATGCCGATTGGGCATCACAGCCTCATAGGCACTCCATGAGCGGGTACATTGTACTGCTCCATGGAGGCCCCGTTTTGTGGAGTGCGCGCAAGCAGCCTATCATAGCCCTGTCAACGGCTGAGGCTGAGTA
Organism: Suillus plorans; assembly: GCF_016647745.1. NCBI lineage: Eukaryota > Fungi > Basidiomycota > Agaricomycetes > Boletales > Suillaceae > Suillus > Suillus plorans. Next base: position 4,487 of record NW_024537536.1, read on the forward strand.
CATAGTGTTGACCAGTGTGGCACGAGAAGTACTTTACCTGCAACTGCTCTTGCGCGAGCTCTACGATGTCCACGACCTTCCTACACCCATCTTCTGTGACAATCAAGCTGCTATAGCGTTAGCCTCAACAGGAAAATTCCAATCACGCACCAAGCATATCGACCTGCGATACCACTTCGTACGCGGACACGTGAAAGACGGCACCTTCAAGATCGTCTACTGCCCTAGCGACGACAACGTCGCAGACACATTCACCAAGCCATTAGCGCGTCCCAGACTCCAGAGGCTGCGGACGTTGATGCATTTGGATAACGCTCGAGGGGGAGTGTTGGGATCCGACGAATCCGAAGGAAAGAAAGCCGAAGGGAGGAGAGCCGAGGCAGAGATGGAGCAACCGGCCGAAGGATAGACCCAGTGGAGAGGATGTCGAGTGCGAGCGCATCCAAACGGAGAACGAGCACAACGTGTCATGGTCGGCTCGTGCGCTGTCCATCTTTTAGCTCATTTTCACTACATAACTGTACCTGGGACGCTCACCTTATAAGTCCAGGTACTCTCAACCAAACATCTCAGTTTCGACACGAATACTGAGATAATTCGTACCTTTGTTTAGCGCGTCGTAAACCTCCCACTCGTATCGTTCCTCCACATCCGGCACACTAGTTTTTTATTCATTCCTCCAAGGCTGATCGCTGCTGAGCCCATTACAGTCCAATCATATTGTGCAAAGCTTCGGTCTGTCTTACTGTTATCCCGCTCACCTCATTGTCATCCTGTTTACACTCGTTCAGTCACTACATTTGTATAGTACAAATACAAGTGGATAGTTAATGGAAGCGGCCAGTTTGTTTCATCTTTTCTTCTCTTTTCCTTGTGCTCATTCATCATAGTCATCCGCCAACTTCTCTCTAGGCTGCGACCAGGATGTGATTCAGCGACCTCCTGTTACTCTCTGTCGTGCATCCGTGACCTCCAAGGGACCACACTATGATTGGCATGTCCCAGCAATCCATCATTGTTGTTCCGACGGCCGTGCCATTGTTGATATTCCAATGGAACATATGCTCATCTACAGTCGTCCGCGTAGCATGTGGGCAATCAATACTCCTGTTGCAGTTGTGCATTCCCAACTGGAAAGGCTCTGCACATAATCTGAATCCACGCTTTTTGTATTTCATCAGAGCTTCGGCGGTGCGTAGGTTTGTCTTGTCTTCCATGTAGAGTCGTGGATTTATGAATCCTTTTCTGTTGCAAGTCCATTTGGGATACATGCAGACAATATTGTCTGCTGTGATGTAGTTCATGACGATGGTGGAATGGAATTGCAGGACTGGTGCTATTGCGCACTTCCGGTGAGTTATGATGATATCTATCTTCTTTTCTCCATTCTCCAGTTTGTAAATCCTGGCTATTGCACTGCCGTCGTATTTTGGCTTTGGGCTAATTTTATCCGCGACTTTATATCCTTCTTGGTTCTTCAAATATTCCACCACTACAAGCTCATATTGTTCTGTGGCGTAGACATTGATGTCGTGTGCCACAACTTGCTGCGATTTCAGCATGATAAGATTTAATGCGTTGGATCCTGATACTATAGATTCTGTGAATTTCAAGAGTTAGATGAACAAGGGGATGTCGTCCACAAATGTCTTGAATATGTTATCGCGCCTCCTGACCATATAATTTGTGACGTCTATCTGGTTTCAGAGAAGCGTGCGAGGTCTGGTAGAGGTAGGATGTCAAATATCATTATCTCAATTTCAGGGCTAAGGCGGTCAAAGTAGCCGTTCAAAAGGTTGGTGTTGTCCATAGTTTTGTGACGTGTAAGATCAGTGCAATCTTGCACCATAGTCACTGCCCTTTGTATATTTCTTATACTCCTATTCTATGGTGTTGTCATATATTTATTTTGGTCATGATAAATCATAACATGTGACCTGTTTGTACGTGCAAGGGGTTGACACATCCAGCACGCGAGTTTTTCTATTCATCAACTGTTTGAGTATGTCGTGTCTACTATCAACTGACATTCAGAAATGCAGGTTGCATATCACTGCATTCGTCGCTTCTAAAAAGCGGGAAACTTGTGTCAACTGCCATGCGCCACTCTCCCAAAGTGTGGAACTTTGCAAAAGCATTTGAAGGCTGGGAGGTGTGTGCTTGCAAAGATTGATGTGTGGAGGGATGAGCTTTGAAGATTTAGCCTTAGTTGTTGGACTAGCAATATCTCAGCCAATCCTGGATCATTTTGCACAAACTTTTTTTTGTTTTTGTCGCAGAATGAAGAGCTACCATCCCAGATACTCAAAACCCGCCAAAACCCGGGGGTATACCCGTGCAGTTCCCTATGCACGATTCTCTCAGTGCATGGCACTTTCCAAAAGTCTTGAAGGTTGGAATGATGTCTTCGAAAAGTTCTTGAAGGGATTTGAAGACAAAGCTGCCCAGGTGTGTGCTTGTTCTCACACATACATCATACTTGCTCACACTAAGCTTGCGGGAACGGTGTAGAAGAGAAATGGGTAGTGGGGTAATATAGTGATATGAGATGTACTCAAGTAGTCCTCGATGAGCAAGATATATGTCGGCCCAAGGGGATTGCTACTGAGAATGCTCCTCTAAGTGTATAAATGGAGGGAAACACAGAACCGGGCGTGTGGTTAGGCCTGGTAAGGCGCACGACGATAGGCGAAGCGCTAGTGAGCGAAAGCAACGTGAAGCGCTGATGAGCGACGGCGGGCGACGATATGCGACGACGCGTGACCTTATAACGGGGGCGCGCGCTAAGTGGAAGCGGTGCACACGTGCGGGTGGTGGAGCATAGCGACTCTTAATGATTCAGAACTATTTTGACAGAGTTTCTAGTAGCCTACGGCGGCGGCACTTGTATTATACTTAGATACTTTTAAGAGAGGAGAGAGAGAGTCTAGACTTATATCCAATGATGTGCAGGCAGAAAGATGCTATTATACAATATAAGCACGCGTATATATACTAAGTAATGATAAGTGCTGTCAAGCGCTAAAGCGAACCGAGAAGCGAAACGGATACGAGATAATATGTAATATCAGGGTCTATGACGGAAAACATACGAGACGTGGCCACAAGCGCCGGAGATATGTCAGAATCAACAAGAATATAACGGAAATACGTACCGACGAACCGAACGGACATGGAATGGATGGACGGAGGACGAGCGACGGAACTGAGGATGCGTGCGCCAAATGCGCGCCCGGAGCGCTTAAGAGCGCTTTGTGAGATATGAGTCGCGCTATATTAGGAAGTGATTGAGACATTGGGATTTTACATCCCTGCAAGCCCACAGAGATATCAGTCTCTACAACGGAAGTCTTGCTATAGACAAATGGCTCCAGTTCTGCCCGACTCCAGTCTTCTTTCCAATGACCTCCGTATGGGTGAGTCTTTTATTTAATACATTGCGAATATATACATGAACAGCCTTCAGTTCCCTCTGAATCGTCCATTGCAGCACAGGACGAACAACAGATAGCTCGGAATGTACACACATTCAAGAATAGACTGCATGGTCGGGGTGGTCGGAGGGGAGGACGAGGTGCGACGAGAGTGGACTCACAGTCTCTCATGTCATTCTATTTAATTTGTTGGTCAGTGTTCTTTTTTTATTTGTTGGATTATGAGGAATACTTGCTCATATACGGCTTCCATCATAGCCATGTAATCCTTCCTCTCTACCCCTTCCATTCGTTCTTTTTCCCCTTCCTTCATCACAAGATAAGGGCATTCTTTCCTACCATGCAGTCTCTTGTCATATAGGACCATGAAAACAGTATGTGTCTCATTATCCTCTTCTTCAATGATGACTCTCACTTTTGAAATGTCTTCCGTCCTTTTGAAGTAGCGATTCGCCGGGATTATGCACTCTCCATGATTCTGATTGTCATGGATCTTGACGTCCACAAATCCGTTGATGGGTGTGAATGCTACAAGACAAGCAGTTATGGTTCGCAGGTAAGACATATTGTTTTCATCTGAGTGTGCAGCTACCCTATCTTTGATATACTCCTGACAGTTATTTCCACGTTTTCGAACAGCAATTTTTGTCTGATGACATCATCACTTCTCCTTAGCTTTAGTTTCGTTGATCTCAATATGCTCTTTCATTTCTTGTGACACGGTACTCATCATTCATCCTCCTACAGTAATGAAGGCTGAACTGACTTCATCTCCATCCTCTTTGCACTCTTGTCCTCCCAGGCACCACATTATGACTGCCATATCATCACAAGTCACTGGAATGTCGCCGAGTGTGTTCACTGGCCTGAAGATCCAGCGCAGAGTGTCTCTATCCAACGTGTTCCTGGTTGCGTGGGGACAATATGCGCTCTGTTGACAGTCATGAGTCCCCAATTGGAACGGTTCTGTCGTGACATGGAATCCTCGGCGCACATACTTCATCAGCGCCCTCACTGATCGTATGTTTGTGCAGTCTTCAAAGTATAAGCGAGGGTTGACTAAACTCTTTTTCTCTGTAGTCCATTGGGGGTAGAGAGAGACGAGAGAACGCGCCATGATGTAGTTCATGACCGCTGTCGAATGATATTGTAGGATGGGAACAATGGCACTTGCCCAGTCGGTGAAGATGATATCCACTTTTTTCTCTCCTTTCTCAAGCTTGTACACTTCATTCACCACCGATGAGTCATATTCATTCTTTCTACTGCTTTTGTTCATGACCTTGTAACCCTCTGTTGTCTTGAAGTGATCCATCATGATATTTTCGAATTCTATTGTGGCATAGACGTCCATATCCCGTAGATGGACCGCCATCGCCTTAGCTTGCACGAGATGGAGTGCACTTGAACATGAGACGACCAACCCTGTCCGGTCTAAGAGGGTGAGAAATTGGCCTACATCTTTCACAAACGCTCCTAATATGTCTTCCCGGCGCTTATGCATATAGTCCTTCACTCCCTCGTCATTCTCGGTCCTTGTTTTTGCCAATGATGCTAGGTCTGGAACGCTTAATTCGTCCAGAATCATAGTCTGTAATTCAGAGCAAAGCAGGTCTAAATCGCCATTGAGTCTGGCCATGTCGTAAGTTGGGATTTGAACTGTGACGGATTCTTGGTTCTCTGATGGTTGGATTTTAGGAGTCATCAGGCAGATGACTATGTAGGCTTCTTATTTTCCCCTATTGCGTCATCTGTTCAGGGTCTTCTGAGTGGTATCCTTCATTCAGCGTGCCATACACATCTCATCATACCCTCCCTCATGTTGTTAATCACATTGATTCTCCTAACTTATATATTTCAGGTCTGTCTTACAAGTGAAGCCGCATCTCTCATCTGGTATGTGACATATCCTTTACACTTTATCCCCTTCTTTTCTCTCCTCAACTTTCACTTTCCGTATCACACTATCACATTCTCATTGTTAATACATGTTATAGGATGAACATAATTGACATACTGATCAACAGCATTGGTCGCAGCCATGTAATCCTTGCGTTCCAGGCCGACTGCCTGCCCTTTGCACATTCCTTTCACTACTAAGTACGGGCATCGTGGTGTCCCATGTAATGTTTTGTCATAGATCACGTGGATAAAGTAAGGTTCATTGTCTTCATTCTTCCTAGCTGAGCTGTGGTACTGCTTCATGTTTGATAATTCGCTGAAGAAGCGGTTATGTCTCGTCAGGGTAAATGTCCCTTTAGGTCCATCTCTGATGGTCACGTCTACGAAGCCATTTGGATCTGTGGGTGTGAACAAGCAACCAATGACTACGCGTTCTGGGGATACGCTGGTTTGTGTGGACATTTTGTGGTGTCGTTTGAGTACTCCTATAGTGTCGCGCTGTGTTAAATACTTTCTAGTTGGACTCCTTTTTCTTTTAATGACACAATCAGTTGGTCCAATTTTTTTCGGCTTTGCATCTAGACTATTACATAACATGCGGCATTCATATGCCATGCCTCGGGTTTTTTCGGATGTTCATCTTTTTGGTGATCACTATGTATGCTCGCACGTCTACCTCTGCAACGGATGTCTATGACATTGAGAATCATATACTTACTTGTCAACTGGTTCTGTTACTTTTTTACGTCTCATCTGCATGCTCATGTTGTTTTTAGGTGGGGCGTACATTTTACAGAGTCATTCTCTATGGGACAGCATGTGATGAGGCTATTCTGACCTACGTTCCTGAGGATTTGGATGGCATTGTTCGCGCCCATATGTGGATCGGAGGAGGATGTTATGCCTCTAGTGTTGAACTCACACCTCGTACCGTGTTTATCACTGGCTTTCCTGGTTCGCCATCCTCAATTTTCCCCGACACCTATAGTATCATTTTTTTTGAGCGTCATTCAGTGTTACCGGTCAATCATGCATTAGTCTCTTCCTCTGTTGCAGGCCGTGGTCAGTGGTATGGAGATATTCTGGTGCTCAAGCATTTAGGCCACAATCCAAAGAAGATTCAGTCTATGTCTTTTGAGGAAAAGGCTCTCATGGACGCTATTCTGTCGAGGTATGTCTGATGTTTCTCTTTATTGTCGATACATCCTCATTTTGTCACGTCAGTCTCTCTTTCTCATTGTGGCGGCCAGATTGATCTCAAGTCTATGTATTGTGTTGGTTTTAATTGCCTCAGAGTGACTCAGTCTTCACATCCAAGTGGTTCATTTAATGAGCTTGTTGTTCTCTATTGTACATTTGTAATTGGCACATTATGCGCTTTGATGAATATAATGCATTAGACGTCTTTCACTTGCCTCAGTGACCGGGTCTCTCCCACTTTTCACATACCACCATAGCATTCTTCCTAACTCGTTGATGTCAATGTCGAATTGAGGCGCATCAGGTTTAAAGTTGAGCCCATTCTTCACAATGATTACACTTCCACGTGGACATCTCTTTCTCCCGAATATTTCCAGCAGTATGGGATAATATGCTCGGTCATCTTTCTGCCTCGCCGTGCTATAGATTTGATAATACCAGTCAGTGACGTTTTGTTCTCTTGGGAACAAGTCTAGTGGGTTCTGAGGCACTCCTTGCAACAGGTTCTTCTCAATAAGTTGCAAGGCTTCTGTGTTAGAACCGGGCCGTTGTTGTTTGATTGGCTCGAGGGTTGCAAGCAGAAGCAAAAGACCTTCTGTTATACTCGTGGAGAGCACAACATCCTCCACTATCTTGACTGCAACACATGGCTGTTCTATGTCCATTGCTCTTTTACGGATTTTTTGAATTCTCTATGACTTTCTCAGTGTTTCTCATGTTTAGGACGGTTTTTGATCTTACTTTTAAACTGATGTACCATGACGGGTTTTGTCTTTCCAGTTCTATGCACATTTCTCAATGAGACAGCTGCTCGTTGTTTGCAATGGCATTCATGGCATGTAGTAGTGCATGTAGCTCTGGAGATTCCTTCATATTGTTTTGCGTGCGTAGTTGCACTCTTTTTTTTGGGGGGGCTAACACTATAGTCTCCTATTTATATGATGTCATAGTTGTCTATGTCAGCCAACTTTAAATCACATTGTGTGCTCGTTCCCTGTCTTCTTTTTTTACCACTCACATTTGCCATGATCACGTATAATAAAAAAAGGGTGCTTCGACCTTCCTGCACCTAATCACATGGAACTGGGTTCAACCATGACGTCATGACATCGAACTCATCTAAGACAAATGCCCCCAATATGATGGGATCCTATTTTTCTTCTTTTCACTGTGATCATGTCTTTCTTAGCTGGTAAGATGACAACCAATACACCCAATTTAGACTCAACCTTGACCATTTGGCAGCATCTGAAGACACGATGGTATTTGAACTATGGCCTAAGGCAATGAAGAATGAGATTCAGAGATTGCAAGGAGAGAACGACTACGGCAGCCCTGTGTATGAATAACTGCGCGTCAGAGTATTCAGGAAAAGGGAGTTCTGAATGGCTTCCTGAGAAGTAACGAATAAGTTGAGCGCCTGAGTGTCATATCCCGTATTCCGGACCTACATCCGACAATATTCCCACGCCTCATCCGGACCTTTGGATGCCCTATCCATGTCTCCAGTACCCATCCAGATCCCTGCACCTCTGCACATCCACATCCAGATCCCTTTACCTCCGTACATCAGACCTCCATACCTCTGCAGCTAGCCTGCATCATTCATCCTTTGTCCTATCGCCCTAATGTCATATCCTGTATATCCACGCTTCTCATCCGGACATCTGATCCGGTCCGGTCCGATCCGATCCGATCCGATATACGATAAGCTTCTTAGTTCATCTCCTGTGCATATAACGTTAACACAGCCTATTCCTCTATTCGGTATTTCTTGTCCTCGGTATCTCAGTTATACTTACTACCGGTATGCTTACTGATCCATTAACCTATGCTTCATTTCCGACTCGCGCTTGATAACTTTGCTTATGCTTCATACATAGCCTTGGACTCTTGCTTACTGATCTTTCCATTATTTCCTTAGTATATAAACTCTTGTATATGTCCTGAAGTTCCTCAGTCTGAATATCATATTAGTCCTCGCACTAGTCTTCACACTAAGTCCTCATACTAGTTACTTCCTTGTGAATATCCACTTAGGCCTAGGGAGGAATTCCCTAGGCCAGAGCTCCGCTCCTCCGCTCCTCCGATCCTCTATTCATCCGATCCGAAACTCATCTGATCATCTGATCCTACGATCCTACCTTCCTCCAGGTTTCCGGAAGTTCGTCCGGATCTTTCCCGCGGTCCTCCGGACCTATTCTGCTTCGGACATTGTCCTCGCAGCCTTTTCTCTGTTTGCTTCTACTCAGGACTTGTCCTGAGTAGCCATTACACATATCCGTATCAGGACAAAACCTCATTGTAATTTCCGGAAGTTCCTCCGGAACTTTCCCGCACTCATCCGGAAGTTACTTGCACTCGTCCGGAAAGTCCTTCCGAAGTTTCCCACGCCTTCGGACGTCCTTCGGACGTCTTCGGATCTTCTCCGGACATCAATCTGAAATTAAGGGCACATACTCGGGTAAGGGGCGCAGCGCACGAGCTGAAGCCAAGCCCCTCAGAATCAGTCCTACCCTTTGTGCATGGTCTTAACACTGAGTCAACACCAGCACAAAGGCTTGGTTTTGAGACAGTGAAGTATGTGTTATTGAAGAAAAAGTGACAATGCAGCAAATAATTGCGGATGACCAACGAGACGAAAGGCAAAAGTCAACTCTACAATAGGACGAATGAAAGATTTTGTAACTTCCTCATCGAATTTGCCATGGTCTCGCAGACAGCTTCCAACCGAGCCTCCAAGCATCGTACCAGAACAACCCAAGCTCCTGTACACCCCAGGTAAGAATGTGCTGCGCACACCTGACAACCAACGCAGGCAATTGGCGACTCCCCAGCGCAGCTGAAGGAAGACTTGGAGCATTGCTTAGCATGCTGTCTGCATCTTGTGTGGCGCTGCTGTCAAACTCCTTGGCACGCAACGCGGTGCGGACAGAGTCGATTGCTGTGTCCCTTATGCATGTCTTCATATCTCGTCCAAAAACAAGTCCGCCAGCAACACCGGCACCTCTAGGACTCAGGTGGACCGGACCACGCAGACGCTTTCCAAGAATAGGGACAGTTGATGCCAAGAGTCCCTATGGATGCCAAGAGTCCCTCATGGTCCAAAGATGAGCCAGCCGAACTGACACTCCAACTTCCAGAAGATGCATGAGGTGAATGTCGGTGCATCTTCATAGGTGGCTCATTGATACCAGAAGTAGCCCATGAGAGGGGCAAGCGATTGTTGTGTGCCCAGCCTGGAGGTGGTGGGTAGCCTGAAGTGGAGGAAGAGGCCTTGCCCCAGACATGACCCATCTTTTCAACTGCACGCCTAGCAAGGCCAGCAGCAGGGGCGAGACCAGTTATGCTGATAGCTGTCTGTCTGAATGATGGTGGCGAATGTGTTCCTGGCAATGTTAGTGGAATGCGTTGGTGGGGTGCAGGAATGTCTGGCAAATTGCGCTCTGGGTGCAAAGGAGAAGATGAGCAGCTATCCAATAAACTATCATTTGTGCGTGATCTGGACAACGTGGTGGTCCTGAGAGCGAGATTGATTTCCAAGCATGATGCTAGTAGGCGACTAGACCGATTCGGACAAACACAATATAGACTCAGGGATAGCCTTTAATATATAATCATGGGTCTGAAACGCAAGGGAAAGAAGTTAGTACAGATCTGTTACAAGTGGAGAAAGAGGCATAAAGGTACGAAGATAGCAATGCGGTGTGTGAGAGGATGGAAGTAGAAGAAGACAATTACAAAAGATAATGATAGATCGAGAAAAATTATTAATATCATAAAACGCACCTGAGTGTCAGAGCCGGTGGACTTGCTATCCAGAGTACATTTGGCACCACGAACATGGGGCTATTGAAAAGCTGCCCATCAGCAACGGATAAATCTCAGGAAGCATGTCTAACTGGCTATAAATTTGAGCGAAGAGCAGGCAAATGGTATATCAGAAGTGCTGACTTATATCTGCAGCAAAAACTTGTGACATGGAGCAGGAATGAGTGTGATGGGTGGAGAGCTCTGATTGGTGGAGAGCCCTGTGATTGCAGGGAACTCGCAATCATAACCCTAGACTGGGGGCATCATTTTGGCGGAGATGTTCAAGTTGATGGTTGAAAGGAAGTTGAAACATTGATTGGACTGTCACATTGCCGTACTGGCTGCTTCAAGCATTCCCAGGATCTAACTGCGCTACACCTACTATAGTTTAACTTCGACCAAGACAATGCGGTTCTCAGGGACATTCCTACTACTTGTCCTCTCAACAGTCCTCGCCTTTAAACCATCCGAGTTCAGGACATGCTCCCAGTCCGGTTTCTGTCGCAGAGGACACATCCTCGCAGAACGCTCCCAAAAATTATCATTATGGCATTCTCTGTACTCAATTGAACCCCCAGAACTTAGCCTTCATCAACCAGGCTTCACCACAAACATTTGTTTGTCTGTCTATCCCAATGTTAAATTCGTGCTTGATCTTATTATATCCCTGTTATACCGCCCATGTCACTCAGCACTGAGCTTCTGTTGTCTATTGTCGACGGATTCACACGCGCGCTGCTTCTATGCAGCCTCACACCCAAACCTATTATCACCCAAGCTTCCACTGCTATCGTAGAGTCTTTTGCTATCCTCTCTCGTATGTCATCTCTTCCCGATCCTGTCTCAATCTTTCTTTAACTGCTTTTTTTCATAACAGGTGTTCACCAATGGAGACTTCTTCATAACCAGCATGTTCTCTTTCCACTACCATTGATGATGTGGGCACTAGTGGCAGCATTTTATGTGATCATCACGGGCATGCCGGGAATCAAAGGCAATTTCCCAATGGAATCGCCTGTGTCAGAAGCACCTAATTTCCACAATCAGCGCTGTTGCTCACTACTCACAGAATTTTTAAAAATTTGCTAACTTATTTGGTCCAAACAATCGTGATTCAATCAGAGTTGCCATTGTGATACATCTTTGGTTTTGACTATGTATCATCAGATCGCCAATCCATCTATGTGATGCATCTTTTCTTCATCGTCGTCTGGCATCTCTGCCATGTGTAAGAGTGAGATGGCGATCATCTCATACTGTGCCCGTGACTGCCATTTGTTATCCTCACCCCTCCTGGAGTAATGAGTCATCTTCATCTCTAACAGAATGAGATCACCTGCTTTCAAATCGGTGAGGCTCCATACAGGTCTGTCACTATAGGTCTTTAACGAGCCTTCCTCTCTGGCGTCATACACAGAATCGAAAAGAATAGGCTGTTTTGAATCTTGTCAGTACTTCTTTGTCAAGTTGTGTTGTATACTAACACGTACTTCGGACATGCTGTCTCCTCCTTTAGCGTTCTGCCATTTCATAGCACGGATAATGTCAATTTTCTGCTGATTCAAATCTAAGTATGCATCAGTATGTTTTGACTTTGCACTCACCAGCCACTTACTCAAGACAGGGTTGGAGAATTTGGTCAGTAATTGCCCGCTCTGTTTCGCCAAAGTCTGTGATAGGGGCAGAATAGTGATAGAAGCTTGGCTTTCCGGCTTCCCTTGCCTCATGAACCACATCTTAGCGATGCATCCCACTGCCCAGATGGTAAGAGGATCTCCTGTTGCAGGATCACATAATACTTTACTGCGATTGTTGACTGCTCTGTACGGTCCCCAGGTTGCGGTTGGGAGGAGTTTGCCGAGAGCGTATATATTCGCATTTGAGTTTGTATATTCAGAGAGTTTCTGCAGCCGTCTGCATATATGTGAGTGTTGACCATGCGGCGCAGAAGAGAAAAAAGATCTCACAATTTCAATGTGTCGTCATATTCCTCTACTTCGCTATTCTCAATTAACTGTTTGGTAGGGTGAGGAATCACTGTTTTGACGGTCAGCGTCGGTTGGCAAGCTCCTCCTCCATGCTTGGATGTTGTAGGCAATGCATCAGTGTTGGCGGTCTCATGTCCCGCCACAGTCTGTCCTAGGTCAGTCATCGGTTCCTTGCTTGAACCAACTGATCTGCAATGTCTCTGAGTATTATGCTCTTTATATGCTGGCTGATCTTCTTACTTTGATTTGGGATCAGATGTACGCATTGTTCCTGCAGTGGCATCATCTCCTGTCTGTACATTCTCTGCATCTTCTCCTGAAATTTCTAGGGGTACTTCAGTCTGATGGTCTGATGTTGTGTAGGAGGCTTACCTGCATCATCTATTCTTACTTTCTTGTTAGGCCGTGTCTCTGTCGTATTTTGTTTGTCTGGTACAGCGTCGTTCTTAGTTTTCACCATAGTGGATAAAGTGGTTACTGATGAAGAGTTGATCCCCCTATTGATGTCCGTCTCTGTGTCTCCTAATTATTAAGTCAAATAAGTACAAATACAATGATGCAGTCATCCTCTCGTCTTCCTAATCTTTGTCAAAATCCAATGTCGTGTGGAATTTCTTCTTTGGTGGTTCCACCAATGTAGCACCTAAGTCGCGTTTCCATGTGGCCCTCTTGATGTCCTAAACATTATTATCAATCTAAGATCGCGTTTTTGAGATATTGCTACTTACCAACTGCGCATTTTGGACATGTATTGCGGGCATCAAGCGCACAATATATGTGCACGTCAGAAAACACTTTACCGTTATCTGAGTATTCCTATTTTTGTTGACCACAAAGTCGAGTTCAGCGCCCACTTCCACAAAATCTCCTTCTGTTAACATAATCGAGTTCATGGCCATTTTCTTGCCGTCTGCGGTCAATTCCGCTACTCGTAATGGACGTGCGACACTCCACCACTCTTGAATGTGGTAAAATTTACCTTCAGGATCCTCGTCCTGTGTTAAAAGAGATTCTTTTGATTCCCTGGCGGTTTCCCTCTGCTTAACTAGTTAGTATGAAAATCATAAGCTTAATCACGCTGACCTTGTAAAATACACGCCGCTGCAAGTAGATTTGCCGAGTTTTGGGCATCTCTTGCATTGGTATACTCAATTTCCTGCTTACATAGTCGCAAGCAAGATTGAGTGACGAGATGGTCGCATTCCAAGGTGCCTCGTGGCCTCCGGAGGAAAGGTTGATGTACTGTACTGCTTGTAGGACATCTTCAGACTTGCTATCAATCAATGTCAGTAGTGTGGATACTTTCATCTGGATGAAAGACTTACCCAGTCCAGTTTCCAAAACGCTCAATGCGAAATTGTTCGAGAATGCCATGCATACGAATCGCAACAGGAAATATCAAAGACTTGTCTTCTTCAGGGATGTTCTTGTAGATGAGGATATTATTTCTTGACTTATCTCGCTTTTCTTCATCTTTGTAGACATCCGCCCAGGCTACCATCTCCTGTAAGGATGACGGAAATAGTTCCCATGAAGCTAAGTCTTCCATTCCTTGTAACCTTCGGATCTCATTAGCGATAGGTTTTGGCCATAATTCATAGGCCATGAAAGACTCGTGAGCTGGGACAATAAAGCATCAGTGTAATCGATACAGGTCAGACTGGTCAATTTACCAGCTAAAAATGACATAGAGGAACAAACAAGGAATCTAGACGGCCTTCGATTGTTTTCATTATATGATGTCAGTTGTATCTCAGCGAAAATGACAGATGAGTCATATGCATAGGCATGATCAACCTTCCGATTACTAATCAAGCTATGCCAAGTGTCGTCACTATTGCCAATGCTAAGAAACTGGCATCAATGTTGGACTCATTCCGCTAGTATGTTCTTGTAAGTACTTGGTCCGCGTCGAGGTTGCTATGTTCACTAATTGTTGTAGTTCATTTCGTGCATCTCCTTGTAAATCTGCATGTAATGTGCGAGAAGAAAACCACCGTAATATCGCGACATTTCTCAATTTTGAAGCGCACGAGAGCATGACATAAATGCTCTGCAAAGTCCTCGCATTTGTCAAGTCAACAATGACTTTCGATAATTCACTTCCTTGGACTTTGTAATCTGTGAATGCCCAGCCAGGTAAGATGGGCAATTGAGTGCGACGGATGATCACTGTTTTTTCGCCCATACAGAAAGTGAAACTGCTCGTTATTGGAAAAATTGGAATTATGCCATCATCCAAACCTGCGACATGTAAGGTACTCTCTTTTATTTCAACAAGTGCATAGACTGGAAAACGATTGCTAGCTTCATCTATTTCATATACAATAGATTTCAGTATCCCTCGACTTCCATTGACAATTTTGCAGCTCGTTGCAGCATTTTCGGTGACCATGATTGGCATTCCAGAAATAAGGGGCAATATACCGGGTGAATCGTTGGTATGTGTTGTGTCCATTTTCCACAGCCGCTCTTGTTGATCTATGGCTAGTGAGTTTCCGCTAATTCTATCTTTAGCATGGTATACATGATGTTCTTGACCTGTTTGAGTCGCAAAAGCACAGGCCTTGGATTGATTAATAGCATCTCTTAGATATTTCCGTGTCACAATTATGGGTGCGTCCTTGAAGCTCTCAAATTCGTCCTTTGATCTGCCTTGAATCTCAGGGAGCAAACGTGTTTTCAACACATCATAGTCACTTGCATTATGTTTGTCTATCGCAATTTTGCGAACTTTGCCCAACCGTATACGATTTAACATCTCGACAAATGCTGCATCATCTCTTGCTCGCCAATTTTGTTTCAATTCAACTACAACATCAATTTGACACCATAAAAACGCACCATGTAATGCTGATTGTCCTTTCACGGTTTGTATTGTTCCTGGACCCAATTTATCAACAAGTTTGAAACTATATAAAGCATTGGACATGGGCGGACGCAACTGGCCAAGATCACCTGCGAAAATGACATTCACTCCGCCAAATGGTTTGTCCCTTGCTGTCTCATCCCATGATTTTGCTTGACAGATTCGATGCAAGACCTGGCTTAGCAATTCTGCCGACAGTAAGGACGCTTCATCCAAAATAAGGTACTCTATGGTTCGCCAGATATACTCCAGGTCATGTTGTTTTACAGGTACCTCACGTTTAGGCAGAAAAGTCAATGCATGTATGGTGTATCCATCAATCAGAACAGCAGCACTTCCTGTAGGTGCACTCAGCGTCAATTTCTCTGGCGCCCCACAACGTCTAAACATCTCCACAGTTGCTCGAATAACATGACTCTTTCCAGAGCCCCCGATCCCAGTAATAAACATAAGCAATTGTTTGATATTACCATGAATAAAATGCTCTCCGATAATCCTCAGACACATTTCTTGCTCGGCATTATCTGAGAGCTTAAACTCTTGAATGATGTCCGTCAAAATGCACTCTTTCTGACTATCTGTGATCTCAGGCTTATAATATATTGATGTGATGTCCGCATCTTTCTCCATCTGTTCCAAGCTGATAGTTGGATCATCTTCAGTAAAATCCATTCGAGCTCGCTTCACCTCTGCGTCTGTAGAACCTACATCTATGGGTCTCTTACGTTTCTTAGCAGTTTTCATGATAGATGTAAACTCCTTAACACGTCCTCGATTCTGGTCTGTCAAAAGCTCTGTCATAGTCACATCACATTCAGAATTCGCACTTGGGAATGACCTCACGACTTCAAATAACCCTCCATCTTTGGCGGCTCTGAGGCATGTTTGAATATCCCCAGCATTTTTACTGACATCACCAGGGATTAGTGACTTCGATTCACCATTTATGGCAGAAAGATCATCGTCTTCAGGATCAAGAGAAGAATCAGCAAATAAGGCTTGGTCGAATGCTGCCATATCAATTTGTCCGTCGTCATATTCAGTGTCATTCCGATCGAACAC
Organism: Suillus plorans; assembly: GCF_016647745.1. NCBI lineage: Eukaryota > Fungi > Basidiomycota > Agaricomycetes > Boletales > Suillaceae > Suillus > Suillus plorans. The sequence continues at coordinate 20,755 of NW_024537536.1, forward strand.
ATGAGGTTTAATACATTGTTCTTGTGCTGCATGAGCATGTGCGTCTCGAGCTTCTTTACATTCTTTCTCTACATTCATATTGCGGATGATAGCAGTCTTTGCAGGTGAAAATGTCTCTTGTTCAAATGCCTCAATCCATGTTCTGTGTTCGCCTTTCAAGCATCTCAAGTCTCGCCATGGCGTAAATAACATCATCATACATCGGCAATATTTTTCATATTCTTCCTCTGCACCATCCGGCTGTGGGATTGCATCGCCTAATAATACTGGGATCACTTGTTTTTTCCGCATACACAACCTATGGGATTCGTACTGACTGTGCTGATTGCAAAACTTAGCTCATAAAAGCATCTTCTTCCTCCCTTTTTTCATCTGAACAGTCCTAAGCTCCTCATTATCGCTATCTTCGATCTCTGATGTGTCTTCTAAAGGTATGTCTCCTCGTTCTTTGACAGTTCTCTCCACAAATTCCCATAAGCACAAATCATTGAACTCATGTGCACTTGTAGGACATAATGCATAATCTTCAATCTCACTGGTGAATTCAACAGCATCAGGCATGACGTTCACAGTGATCTGTTCTTCGTTTAATAATGTATCATTATCCTCCAACACTAGTCTATCATCAATCGGAAGAGATTCCATGTCTTGGTCAAGTCTTTCAGCGGCATGTACAAACTCATACCACTTCACCATCTGAAAAGTATGACTTGTATAAAAGTCACCACTCCCAACAAGATAACTCATGACTTGTTGATGAGATATTTCCTGTTGACCCATCAAGGCATTCACAGATTTAGTTATCAGACTACGATTGATTCTTTCTGGACCGACGTTCTCTTCAACTTCAAACTTTTGTTCATGCATTTTAGTGGCATACTCTAAGGCCTGGAGACCTGTGTACATTGGGAGATTACCTTTTGTGATATACTTGGTTATATAAAAGACAGCAGCCTTGGCAGCTTCACCTGAACCAATAAACTGACTGTCTGTATTACTTTGCAAGAGGAACAATATCAGGTCTGTATAATTGTTCACCCTACCTCGCCATCGACGCAACTCAATCGAACCAGATTCAACATCAATGCTGGTAACAGCCTGCAGTGATCCATCAAGGCGCATCTGACAATTGTGGTCTCCACGCTTTTCACCTGCTCTTATGTGCTTATAGCACGGGTCATTATGAATATGCCAATTACATTCTATCGCCAAGCGAGTCAGAAATTCTTGAAATTCGTATGCAAAAGATTGATCATCTAAGTCCGCAATTTGTGGAGGCAACTCTAGCCGAGGATCCATCTCATCTGAACTTCTGTCAGGCCTCTTCGCATCCTGCGGACTCGTCTCAAATACACACGTGGTATCATTTGGCAGTTCATAACTAATGATACTCTCTAACCATGCGAACATCTTGCCTTGAAATCCTTCTTCATTTGCCATATGCTCTCGCAAAGCTTGTGGGCTCGGATTACCTGCAATCCAGAGCAACATATGACAGTGTAAGGTGCCCCGCCCTTGCGCTTCCACCATTCCATAATATGCTTGACAGTGTCCAAATATACCAGGGCCATGCTTATACTTTAGGATAATATTAATAAACGCGCGAATTTGAAGATCAAACGCAATGGCAGCTGCATCAGGACGACTTGCGACAATTTTGGCATGCTCAAAGGAGGACATCATTGACCAATCCGCCAACTCGATGCCTGTGATGACGGGCAAAATATGACTAGTCAAGTCATGAGGATTCAGCGTCACAAATAATGCAGGTGTGCTAATTTTTTTCATCAAAGAACGAATCTCATTACGACGACACAATTTATATCCAATGCTACCTCGTACCGACCTCGTGGAAGCTTGCAAACGACGCAGGATGCGGACAGCTTTCTTTTCTACAGTCGTCGATGGTTTTTGATCCACAGAGTGACTCCACTTATCAGCTAAAGATGTCAAGGATGGCGCGATATCTGTCAGTTCCTTAGCTAATCCTCGTTGCGCAGATAAACCGATGCAAAAAGTTGTATTCCTGCTGACTTCTTGTTTCTGGATCATATTCCAACATATGAAGGCAAACTGAGGATCATTTCTAAAAGGTGAGTCGTCTTGACGAAGCAAATTTCTCACTTGCGCTTGCATTGAAAGGTGTTGCTGCTTTGTTCGCCCAGAATGAAAAAATCCACCGATATCCCAAGGGTCAAGATGGGGAAACAAATAGGACATGAGACCAGGATCACTGTCAGCTACGAATTTACTACCTGTCCGTGACAACAGGAATTTCTTGTGGTCTAAAATGTATGTGAGTGCATGTAATTTCATTTTTTCTCTGCTTTGTGAAGAATGATCACCTTCTGTATACCCAACAGGTTCCATGACAAGATCACCATTATCACTTCCATGAGTATCGTGAGTATCGCGTGAATTGAAACCTGCATCTGGGGAAGCCTGATCCTCTGTCGGCAAATGGCAAATCGCTAAAGCATGCGGCACACCAGTATCTGCATCGAAATCAGCCTCATCAAACAAAGCATCCATATTATCTTGGCTATATGATACACCACTATGCTGATACCATGGATTGTGTGTAATCAAGAAATCAATGAGCTTACGAACCCTACTTTTTGTAACTAACACAGGCTTCAATTTTTAACAGTCTCTCGCGATGGTACACATTTTTGACCCGAAAAAATTACGCACATAGCATCCCGTAACTCACCACGGTTTGGTGGTAACAAGTTATACAATTCTGTCGAACTTTGCGGACGGATAGCAACATTTCCCTTGTTATATCGTTGCGAAGCTTCCTCAGCTGACCAAAATTGAGTCAAAGAAGATTTATATGTATAGAAGTGAGTAATCTGAGATGCTCTCGCACGAGAGACCAACATCAAATCATAAATAGAAGCCGAAGAGAAAGCCTCGCGAATCTCTGGAGATAACCTTTCATGCCCATAGTATTGAAAATTAGCGAGAGAATTCACTGGCTGACGTGGACACTTAGAAATGAGCGCAGAATGGCATGAAGAACACATATACATTTCTGATAGGGACCAGCAACTCGTCAAACCCTTTGCATATAAAATTGCACGACCATATAACTCGAGATCATATGTGCAAGGCAGTGTATGCTCTGGCAAATAATCATTCCGCAACAGATGTAACGGTATCTTCGCTGCTTCTACAGAGCACAATTCTTGGGTGCATACATTATGAGCACATACAGCACAGCAACCACGTTTTAATGATTCAGGACTCATCTTCTGTTGCCACTCGCAGATAATATCCGACTTGTCATTGAACGACAATACCGTTGGAAAGTGCGGATCATCCGTGACATGTCCATGCTTATGATGATAAGCTTGTCGATGTTGAACGGCGTCTGCAACTCTCGCTTGCTCACGCTGCGACTGACTCGCTGCAACACGAGTATCACGCTGAGACGCTGCATGGGACGAACAATACGATTGTGCAAATGGGTCAGGCAAAACATGATTGGAATGGTCCCGTCTGGGGTGTTTCAGCAACTTAAACACAATGGTGTTCAAAATACAATCATTATTACATACATGTACACGTAGCAGATCACGAATATGATCCTTTCGATCAGCAGAGGACACATATATAGAATGTGCACGGGCAATCTCAGCGTATTGCTCTCGATTGAATGTCAGAAAATGCTCAACAATCAACTGCAAATTGGGAGCGACCACAGGCAGCAAGGAACCTGCAGGATATTGATTACGCAAAGAGACACGCTCGCGGGAGACCTCTGAAAACCCAAAACACTTGCGCAGGACACACGATGACACAACAGACATCCCATCGTCAACAAGCTCGCGATCAGAAACAACTAGAGAGACAGGAGGAGGTCGAGAAGATGCTGGATTGAGTGCGGAAGACGATGCTGAAGCCATGCGAACAAACACGAGAGGAAAGAAAGAGGAGCACGACTGCACAAACACAAAGATAGAGTCATGATGACAAATGTTAAATCATGGCAACCGGGCCGATGTGGAGCCGGGATGATCGAGCTCACAGAGAAATTTTGTGGGAGACCTGTACCCTCTTTTAGGGTACAGGGATGGCCTAGTATTTGTTCCTTAATAAAAATTTGACATGTGGCTTACATAATTAGAAGCCCAAGGGCCGTTCTGTCCAAAAACTTGCGTCCGACCACTTTGTTAGTAGTTACTGGGGAGAAAGTTAAACATTTTGCCGACTTCTACCATTCTGAGAGGCCAATTCCCCACGACACTATCCTTCAACTGACCCTGTCAAAAAGTTCATGAACCTGTACCCGCTCTTGTTTTCTTACATCCATCAAAACTCAAAAAGTTCCGAAGTAGATAATGCCATTAGGCTGGCGTGCTTGTGCATCCGATAGGGTCATGTGAAACAGGTCAGCAGATATACCAAGATTGTTGCGATGCTCTACTATATATTTACTTTACATAACTTCATCATCTGTTTAGCCTTCCGAGGAGTCTTTGATAGTAGGCGTGGGCGACCCGAGCACTCGCAACTTTGAGCCTCTCTTCTGCCTCCATTCGGGTAGACCACTGACCATTGCTAAGCAGCGGGATGTGAGAAACGCAGTCCGAGTGGTCTGTCATAGTGATAGCCTGAGTGCCAGGAACATGAGGTAAGCTTGTCAACAACTACTTAAATCCAACAGCCGTGGCGTCCTCACCTCCACTCCGCGCTCCTACCTTCAAAATGCACTTTTTTACCGTGAGCCAACCTCCATTACTTTCTAGGGCTTATTAATTGATTATATTTTCTCGCAGCGCTTGAGTCCTAATACTTTGCTCCTCCTCACTGTCTTCTGCCAGATTGTGATTATGGGTCTTGCATGGGGCTTCACCGGAGTAATCTGGTACACAGGGGTTCTCCCACTACCTGATAATGTCGTTCATCTGATCAGAGAGCATCCGACCGTGCTGACCTTGATAGTTACGTTGATCGCAACTGCCTTGTCGATCACTACTTTAATGTGTGTCTTCCTTTACACATTCAGTCCGAAATATTACCCTTCTGTTATTGTACAGGTGCTTCAAATTTGCCATCAAAAGAGCCCTTCGACACTACCTTTCTGGAAAATCGATTACACTGTTCAAGCTTCGCATTGTAATAGCGTTGAGCTTGTCGGACTGGATACTGCGATGGAGATTTCCCAAGCTGTCGGCCCTTACGTTGGCGGTTTATGGGGTGGTCACATTTCTAAGCACGAGGTCTGCGCTGTGCTTAATGAACCTACCGGTGATATATTTGATGCTGGTTTGTACAGTTGGAGCACTTTTCTCCTACCCACACCTTTTCAATGGCCTGTGGAAATGTTCAGAACAGAATTAGACTTCGCATCTACCGCATTTTTAGATCAGTTGAGTACGGACCTTAATTCCACCGTGTTGAACTCCGGTATGTAACCGCATCAATCTCGATGGCCGGCAACAGTTGGGATGCTCAAGAACCGTTCCAGCACCTGTGTTTGATACCATGAGTATCTTGGCTCTCCTCAGTGATATTGCTGCGGTCAGCGTTCAAGGAGGTGTGGACACGAGTAGTCTGTTCAACTTCAATGGAGTTTCATACAATCAGTCGACTGGTGAGTACCTCGGCACTTAAAGATGACGTCCTGACTTTGAAACTTTCAAGGTGGAGTTCTCCCCGCGATAGAGGAGTACTCTGGATCAACAGTCCCGTCGGGTTCTGACGTCAGCCTGGCGTTTTCTGGAGGACTGTCATATTCCGCATTCCAGACCCGGACGTATCACATACATCATTTCCGGATATCCGGATCCGGCCGACTTCTATCTATGTCCGGATCCGACCCGCGTCTAACTTTCGTGCCTAATCCCTTTGTACGTTCCTATTCCAGTTAGACTATATCATTTTCCGTACCTCCTTTCACTTCCGCCTTTATTTTCCTCTGTTCTAATCTCCGGGTTCATTTACTATTTTCGATAGACTAGTGTTTGACTTTTGTATACCCTCCGTTCCACAGCCTCGCATAGCTTCGGACCGTGCTGGCTTGTCCTCCGTTAAGTCCTCCGTAGTATATAAACCCTGTAGAATCTATGTACATCTTTAGTTCGAATATTATCTTAGACTCTGCTCATTCTCTCCTCCACCCGACTTGAGTTATCCTCTCGTCAACCTCCGCTAAAGTCTTAGGGTCGATCCCGACAGACTCTTCACCTCCGCCTCTACCTTTGGTAGTCCTCCGCTGTTTCCTTTCTAGTTCGGACATCGTCCGGATTAGTCTTATTACCTGTTCCCGAACGTCCGCCGGAATTCCCACGCATCGGACATCGGACTCCGGACATCGTCCGATACTTCCGGACATCGCCCGACGCCCTTCGGACATTGTCCATTAGCCTTCGGAAGTTAGGGGCACGTACTCGGGTAAGGGGCACAGCGCACGAGCTGAAGCCAAGCCCTTCGGATTAAACCCTTGAGCACGATCTTAACAGTATATTCGAACTCACACCTTACCGAGTATACTTACATCGGATTTCATGGCACCTACACGGGCGCAGACAGTTCTCAATGCGGCGGGTTTAGTAACCGCCCGAAGGGACTCTACTCCCATAATTGATGCCTTCACCAGTTTCTCGCAGCGCCGCGCTAGTGCGCAAGGCCCTGCCTCCAGCATCTCGCAACTCATGAATCGCCCACATCCGTCTACCCCCACACCCATTCCCGCTGGAAATCTTCCAAACGACGATTCCGACGATGAAAATCCTCTAGGTGGAAACCCGCCCGGAGATGGTGGTGGAGATCCGGATGATGAGCCCCCGGAAGACCCGACTGACGATGAAAACGAAGGTCTAGGTCCGCAGGACTTGGTCTTCCTCCGCCTATCCCAAGCTATCAATAACCTGGCGCGTAACAACCGCCAATCATCCTCCTCCGGCGACTCTAAAGTCAAAATCCGAGAACCGGATACCTTTGACGGCACCGAACCCCGGAAGCTCCGGGCGTTCTTTGTCCAATGTGAGCTTAACTTTCAAGCTAAGCCAAAATCTTTCCGTACCGGCCGTACCAAGGTCAACTTCGCGCAATCATACCTCAAGGGCATGGCCCTTGAATGGTTTGAGCCGGACCTCCTTTCGGATGATCTAGCGGATCGTCTGGACTGGATGGATGACTACTCCGAGTTCATGTTAGAACTTCAAACTAACTTCGGACCGCATGACCCGGTTGGAGATGCGGAAATGCAGCTGGAACTGTTACAAGTAACATCGGTCACATGGCCCCCCTATCATTTTCCCTCATCCTCGCCTGCACCTGTCTCCGGCTCGCCCTCCTCTACCGCTTATCCGTTGACCGGATCCTCGGGACCGTTCCCGTCCCTCACCTTCCCCCTCTCGCACCAACGTGCGCACGTGCCTTCGGGCTATGACTCGACTCTGACTCATGCCACCAATGTGGCTCTCCTTATCTTGGCCTTATCTTTCCCCTGACTCATGCGTGCTGCGCATTGTAACCTTTACCGTTGGTTCGTTCCAACGTTTCTCGGTCTCATTCCTCATTCGACCACCCACCACTAATTAGGCATTGCTACCAACGTACCTATACCATATCCGTTTCCCCTTGACCCTTACCTACCGTACGGTACGCTTGCCCTTAACCCTTCCACTTAGTATATATAGTCGGTCACCTTGTACTAGATTCCCTAACTTGAATCTACTCAATCTTCCCTCGAACATACTTCTCTCTGAAGCCCCCTCAGCTTCAGTCTCTAGTATCTTACTCTTAGGTGCTCGTTGCGCCTAAGTCTACCTCGACCGACTCTCTTCGTCCGGACACTTGTGTCCCGACATCGAGACAACTTCAAAGACACCTGTCTTAGAAGTCACGTGACAGCGCGTCTCTGATATCTGCCGACGTGCACGTCACCAGACTCAGTCGCAGACCGGACCCTTCCGGTTACGTCACGAACGCTAGCAGACGACGTCCCTCTTAGGACTCTGCATAGCAGATCTATTTGAGTCCGTAACAGGAACAGCTCTATATGCGCGACGGACAGCGCATCAACAAGTATGTTGTAGAGTTCCAGCGACTAGCTTCCCAAGTCCGAGGTTGGGGCGACAGAGCTTTGCGCCGTCAGTTCTATAACGGACTTCCGGCTCGCATCAAGGACGAAATCAGTTGTCAGGGGAAACCCACCACACTTCCCGAATACAAAACTCTTGCCCAAACTATCGACGCTCGATACTGGGAACGCAAGGGAGAAGTCTCCCGCGAATCCAAACCCTCCGCATCCGCCCCTCCTGCCAAGCAGTCAGCTCCGACTTCCGACCGGAAAGAGTACTCCGGCGGAAAGTCCGGAAATGCCTCGGCTTCATCCTCCGCCAAACTTCCGGACTTGACGTCCAAGCTCGGAAAAGATGGTAAACTCACCTCCGAGGAGCGCCAGAGGCGCATGGAGAAGAAGCTCTGCCTCTTCTGCGGCGGACCCGGTCATACTGCCCGGGACTGCCTGAAGTCTACTTCCCGTGCGGCCAAAGGTCGTGCCAGCACGGTAACTCCGGAAGCCAAACCGGAGGTCTCAGAAGAGACAAAAAATTAGTCCGCAACCCTCTTGACTCCGCGCGGGACGAGGGTTGCGTTGACTCAACCCGTGCAATGGAGCTATGCCTCAACACTATTTCCTTCTCCGATCCGAACTCTTTACTACCCTATGTTTCCATTTCCACTTTTCCCGATATCTCTCCGTTCCCGGCTCTTGTAGATTGTGGTTCCTCCCATTGTTTTATAGAAAGCAAACTAATCCGAGAAAATAACATTCCAACCTATGCAATCCCTCCGCTTCCGCTTCATTTGTTTGATGGTACTTCTAATGCAATGATTACCGAGGCAGTAGATTTACCGATCCGTTTCCCGACCAGCGTCGTCACCTCCGAAACATTTTATGTTACTCCGTTGGACTCATCCTGTTCCATCGTTCTAGGATATAGCTGGCTCACCCGACACAATCCGTTGATTGACTGGGTAAAGGGCAGCATCAATTTCCGTCCGATTCCTCATGGAGTGCCTTCACCTTCTCCGAACCCTTTTCCGCCGGCTCTGGCGGAAATCCCCTCCACGACCTCGCCGAGTCCCTCCGCTGATAACGCTGTTCCCAATATTTCCCTAATCAATGCAGTTGCCTTTTGCCGGGCCTGTAAGTTAGAGGGATTGGTCCAGTTCAGTATTTTCGTCCGTCCTTCCGGTGTCAATCTCCGCTCCGA
>NW_024537537.1:0-25933 GCF_016647745.1 Suillus plorans
AGTGCATGCCACTTGTTAGTGGCTCCTGCTTATTGGGACTGGGCTCAGCGCAGTGCATGCCACTTGTCAGTGGCTCCTGCTTCTTGGAATTGGGTAGCGCAGTGCATGCCACTTGTTAGTGGCTCCTGCTTATTGGGACTGGGGCTCAGCGCAGTGCATGCCACTTGTCAGTGGCTCCTGCTTCTTGGAATGGGGTATCGCAGTGCATGCCACTTGTCAGTGGCTCCTGCTCCGACTTTTAATAGCCTGCTCCAACTTTTTAATGGTGGTAAGCGCTCAATTCCTGATGACCTTAACTGATCTGTTTTGTTCTCTAGACTGCTGAACCTGCCGGTACTTTTGTGTGGCAAGTGCTCTCTAGTTAAGTGTTAATCTTGTCTTAAATTTCGGTCTAACGTTTCTACAGGACAAATTTGTATTGTATTATATATATATTTGCTACATACATTTTCACCTGGAGTGTTGAGGCTTTGGTGAGGAGGGCCCCCTCATTGAAGTCTCGCCTCCCCTTTTGTATTTGTTACTTTATTTGTTTGCTTACTTGTAGTAAAATTTATTGTCACTCGTACTTTGTATTTGAAAATGTATGTTGATGGATGCACTTTATTTGCTGCCGGCTGAAAAGGTCACGTGACCGTGTGTATATTAGCAAAGAGCCTTATTAAGAAAGCAAGCGCAAAAGCACAGTAGTGTATAATAATCAAACGCTGCACAGACCAAAGCAACTATTATCTACTACATGTCTTAGATAGATAATGTGTTATGTAGATCTCAATTCTGCCTTGATGCGGCTCACCATTGACATGCTGAAGGACGCTATCATTGATTATTGTCTGCCAGTCAAAATATACTATTGGCATAGGCAGATGGTGGCAGAACACTAGGACAAGTAGCCATGACGCCATATGATACAAACTTCCCTTCCCGGTCAGAAGGTTGATTCTTCTTTGAAATTGCCTTCTGACCACAGAGGGGAGTCATCATATGGCGTCATTGTCACCATCTGCCTGGGCTGCTAGCATATTTTGGACTGACGGACATTCTCAATACCCTACAGGCCGCTTAGAGGCTAGCCCGCCCTCAAAACTGTTCGTGTTAAGAGTTCTGCCTCAGAGGTAATACTTAGTTAGCTACACCTATACTGTAGGGTATTGAGAATGTTTTCTTCGGTTAACAAAGAAAACATTTTCAATACCCTACAGTATAGGTGTAGCTAACTAAGTATTACCTCTAAGGCAAAACTCTTAACACGAACAGTTTTGAGGGCGGGCTAGCCAGTATATGCCTCAGAGGTATCTCCAAACTGTTCGTGTTAAGAGTTCTGCCTCAGAGGTAATACTTCGTTAGCTACACCTATACTGTAGGGTATTGAAAATGTTTTCTTTGTTAACCGAAGAAAACATTCTCAATACCCTGCAGTATAGGTGTAGCCAACTTACCTCTGAGGCAGAACTCTTAACACGAACAGTTTTGAGGGCGGGCTAGCCTCTAAGTGGCCTGCAGGGTTTCTCAATACCCTGCAGTATAGGTGTAGCTAACTTACCTCTGAGGCATATACTGTAGGGTATTGAAGATGTTTTCTTTGTTAACCGAAGAAAACATTCTCAATACCCTACAGGCCACTTAGAGGCTAGCCCGCCCTCAAAACTGTTCGTGTTAAGAGTTCTGCCTCAGAGGTAAGTTGGCTACACCTATACTGCAGGGTATTGAGAATGTTTTCTTCGGTTAACAAAGAAAACATTTTCAATACCCTACAGTATAGGTGTAGCTAACGAAGTATTACCTCTGAGGCAGAACTCTTAACACGAACAGTTTTGAGGGCGGGCTAGCCAGTATATGCCTCAGAGGTAACCTCAGAGGTATCTCCCCTCCATGGTCAGAAGGGAAGAGTCAGCCTTCTGATGGTGCAGGGCAGTTTGTATCATATGGCGTCATTGCTACTTGTCCTGGTGTCCTCCGGATGCCAATTTACTATTATACACTACTGTTTTTGTGATTGCATTCTTAATAAGTGAGTCCTTGCTGTCTCTCAAGGCGTTGAACTCCAGCTGGAAGTGTCTCCTGTTATTTGAGACAGGGATCCCACAGTGTAGTCCCAGATTCAGAATATCATTCATTCTTCTGTGGTAGTCTGCCAATATTAGTCTTCACTCTTCCAGCATCTGAGCGAGTTATTACAGTACTAATTATGTCACAATCTGGGCAAGACTTCATTTAATCAGTCTTCCATCAGTAGATTCCATTCATATATCCAAATTTGATCGCGGGACAATTTTTTCGGAATCATTTCATATAAGTTAAATTGAGTCTTGATCCGAACGAGCTGGTTGAAAATTTTCCTTGCTCACCATGGACCAACAAATGAGTCAATCAATCAAGCTGAGAGCAGCTCTGACCACAAGGATCAAGGAAATTATGGGAAAATCATCAGCAACAGGGATCTTCAGAGGGGGGATATTGCAAACTCACCTTCTACACAAAGCAAGGTGAGAGGTTATATTTAGGGCCTTATTTGATCCGCTCTATTAAATGGTCTCACTTAAGATTAAGAATTGGACATGAGCTAGACAGTTGCTTAGCAACACGTGATGTCAACTTCCATGCTTCTGCGTCAATCTCAGAATATGAGATCAATCGAGCTGCACTGACAGTTGCCCATGCAATGGTAAATCCTTGTGAGTTGTTTCACTCTGCAAGATATCACCTGGTTTTAAATTCACATCATTTGCAGATTATGTGGATTGGGATGTTGACAGATTTGCCGAAATGGCCAAAGTCTCTACACCTAAATCTGATGGTCCCCTCGCTAATACCAATCAGCTACCAAAGTACTTTTCTGCAGCTATGATCGGTAAAATTTCAGCACCAGCTACTATTGTGGACAGGCAAGGTAAAATTTTAACAATTTACTTGCCAAATATTCTGTCTTCTTCTCGGGTTGTATGTTCATTCTTCCTTGGGAATTCCCCTCATCAATTGATAAATTAAATTAGGAATATGTGAACTCAGCCACTAAGGGTTTACGGACTTTACTTCTTGAAACAATTACGTCCTCCACCCAACAGTCTTGGCGATCTCAAGGCTTTGTTGTCCCAGAGGGGGGTGGAGAATTTGGAGCAGGCAGAGTCACAGTATCACCAGCATATTTTATGCAAAGACACGAGGTATAGGCCAAATTTAGTGGCTGTTTAGCTACTTTTGACTTTGTTTGATTTCATTTGCAGAGACTGGAAGACCCAATGGTTACCTCGGCTTCCTATAAGTCTGTGGAAGTCCAAGAGTGGCTAGCTGCTTTATCAGCTACTGAATCTTTCTGGAATGCCATTACCGCTGTATCGGCTCCAGATCTATTCGAAGCAGGCACCTTGGCAATCACTCGTATTATTGAGGAACTTCAAGGTTCTGATAGAACATCACCACCCATCTGTGATTGGCCCTCGATCTTCTCAGGATTGGAAATAATTGCAAATCGTACAACTTTATCACACAGAGATTCTGGTGGCGCACCTTCTCTTTTTGATCTTCTGATTAGTTTAGGCAGTGGCCATGAGGCTAAGTTGACATTAGCAGATGTTGGGGCCGAACTGGATTATTACCCTGGGACAATGGTCTTCATTTCCGGGAAGGTTTTACAACATTCTATTGGTCCATGGGGTCCGGGAGAAAGGCTCGTTATTGCCCATTTTATGAGGGATAAAATCCACTCTAGATGCGGGGTATCCAGACCCCCCTTTCCAACACAGGCCTATTTTTTGCAGATGGTGGGGCAGCAGGATAGTTATTTGTTGTGACAAGTAGATGATAAGAAAGGAGTGGTTCTTGGAGGAGGAGGGGTGGAATGGGACAAATCAAGTGTTTGACAGTATACCTACTAGATTAGTTGATGTGATCTAGTGATTCCTATGAATGGTTTCAACTATCAAAAATAGAATGTTGATAATATCAATTTTTCCCCCCACACGTAACCCTATGTCTCCCAAGAAAAAAACTCGACTCAAGGCAGCTACATTTTCCTTCCAAGGAAGAGGTCGTTTGTCTAAAGGCAAGGACCTTGATGTTGCCTATGTGTCTCATAAACAAGTCATTGGAAAGAGAAGGAAGCCAACCTGGGTGGAATCATGCGCTGATAGCCTTTATGACACTGCCCCAACACCATCTCCATCCTCCAGCCCTCGTAAACGTATTAGAGAAGACACTCAAGGGTTGCAAAACAGTCATGAAGATTTTGATAGACAAACCCTTGGTGACTTTGTTTCCTATGTAGAGAACTCACAAAGAAAAACCAAGGCAAGCATAGTGATTCAGTGTCTTTTAATGATGTACTAAATAGAGATTATTACGACCAGACACAAAATGACTTCATCCAAGAATATCTGCCTTTCCGAGACTTGGAGAAACCCTCCGATGTATCCCAGTGCCAGTCTTGTCAGATTGGTGAAGGGAAATTCCGCTGTTTGACTTGCAGTGGAGATCAGACATTCTGTCGTTCTTGCATTGTCAATGCTCACCAGTTTTTGCCCTTCCACAAGGTTCAAGAGTGGACTGGGAAATGCTTCAACGACACATCACTTGAAGAATTGGGTTTTATCTGGTATATGGGCCATGGGGGACAACCATGTCCATTTTCTGACGACATGCATGCATGGGAGAATATTCCGATGGACGCAGAGGCCATTTTTCACCAATGGAGACAGTTCATGGTTCAACTATACCAACCAAGTTGACCATTGTACATTCCACTGGAGTGTTTTTGCACAACGTTGTCTGGTGCAGCTGTCCTGGGGTCGATTGTCAGCAGCATTTGCAATTGCTGAAAGCTAAATTATTTCCAGCCAGTACCACTCGACCACAGACTGCCTTTACTTTTGATGTCCTCAATCATTTTCTAATTGATGCACTGGAGTGCAAGACTTCAGCATCCAGCTTCTTTGAAAAAATCCGTCGAATGACCAATAACTGTTTCCCAGATACTGTTCCTGTAAGTCTTATAAGTCTTCTTGGTGAAAGTTAAACTAACAGTACCAATTTGTTTTTCTAGAATCGATATCGAGAACTTATGAGAGTGTCTCGACTGTGGAGAGACTTGATGAGTCGAAAATGGTTTGGCTTTGCCCATAATGATGAGCAGAAACCGGACAAGGGTGATCTGGCTTGGTTTTGCCCTGCTTGTCCACAGCCTGGGATTAACCTACCTCCTGACTGGCAAGCCAGATATGAAAGGCAAGTCATTTATCCATCTCATTCTAAGGAGAGGCGACTCAATTTCTCTACCACACTTGAGAATATCATACTCACTGGCTAGCCCTACACTGCATAGTGTACGAGAGCTCCGGCCGGACTGACTTATGTTCTAATCAAGCTGGCCAGCATGGCATAGACTGGATGTAAAACCAGGCCGGCCGGCACATTAAATTGGCTTGCTAGCTTGACACAGATAGCATGCATAACCATGCTGGCCGGTTAAACTGAGGTGCATAGATGTCACTCAAAGACATGCCAGCCAGAGAGTTGGTCCGGAGAGAGACTTCTACTTTTCTTTTTTGCACATTTTTAACCTTATGCTTACCTGTTTGTACAGTTGGCTTGTTTCACAAAGATATGTGGTAGACGGGAACTTCACTGCTCAACATATGGTAATGAGAAAACCACAGTTGGACATTAGTTTGTCAGACGGGCTTGGGTATATGGTGAAAGATCAAGAATACCAGACTCATCTGTCATCGGCTGTAGAAAGTAAAGAGGTGAGTTGGCTCATGACAACCACTTTTCGTTCATGCTTCACTATCTTTGTAGCGGTCTTCTTGCAGCAATCATCATGCAGTAAATGCAGCCAATATCAGCAGGAGCAATCTTCGAGCTACAGGTGTAGGAGCAACTGCTTGTGCTCGACATGGATGCTTTGTTCCTCATAGTATAGTTGATTTTCAGAAGGGCGAAAGGTCTGTGTATGTCCTCCAAATCAACATGTTATGCAAGCTCAGGTAATTTTTAGACACATGAATATCGACTACTCAATATGCAATGCATTGAATTATCATTCAGCTGGTATAGACTCTTCCCTCATCATTTATGATGTGGGGTGTCAGTGGAGCATTAATTTTCTACAGAGAGTAGCCCAGAGCAAGGGCTTGTCTGTACCTGAAAATATGCACATCGTTCCAGCAGTTGGAAAATTCCATCTTAGCGCTCACAAATTAGCTTGCTTTGCAAGGTACAGCCTCAACTTTATTCAAGGGGCTGGACATGTTGATGGGGAGATTTTGGAGACTCTGTGGGCACCATTCAATAAGATCTCCCCAACTGCTCGGTCAATGAGTCAGGCTCACCGTCAAGAAGTTCTTGATGATCATATGCGAGACTCAAACTGGAAAAAAATAGTGGGAATAAGTAAGCCCTCCAAATTTTGCATTTGAACAAGCTTGACAATTGAGCTTCCAGTGAAGACTCTCTTGAAAAAGTACAAACGGGCTCTCAAAGGTGTTGATGACACAAAGTCTCCCTTTGACGAGCTCACTCTGTCTCTGGACCCTGAGAAGATTTCGATATGGAAGATCGATGAGAAAAAGGCCATGGAACAATGTGGAGAGTATCTTGACATCTATCAGTTGCAGATGAACAAAGGTAAGTGAACTCTGTCTAGTTGTGAGGCTGCTATTCTTGTATAGACATCTGATCAGTATTTGTATCTAGCTCCAACTATGGCAGAGATTAGACTCAAATTAACTGAGTCTGAGAATACCGACACTAGCAAACCTGGGACAGTCTCTTGGCTCATTACTGGCATCAATCTGGAGGATTTACAGTATGTAACCAATAAAAATAGAGAAACCGTTTGACATAGTACTATTTTAGGGATGGACTAAGGGCAGATATTCGACAACTTCCTACTGATGCAACCCCAGGACAGAAAGTTTCTATAGAAGAGAAGCGACAGAGATTGACAGCTAGGATAGCTAAATTTCATGAAACAGCTGATGCCATGACTGCTGGTATGGATCTTGGAACTGCAACAGTGCATTCCGACGATCCTAGATTCTGCTATGCAGGTCATGATGAAAATGGTTGGGGAGAGGTCTCAGATGAAGAGATCTCAGAGTATATTGACGAAGAAATCTTGGCTGAAGAGATGGGTATCTGGATGCCATCATCAGTGCCCTACCAGGATGTATTGGCTCTCGGACTGGGTCCCCTCCAAGCTGAAGAATTAGAACTTCGAAAGGGCCAAGCCAATGACTGCCTCGAAAAGCTTCGAATGGCCCTTGGTCATAAGGCCATCATCTATCGTCAGTATTTTCGAAGTGCTAATTCTACATGGGCTGGGACTAGGTCAAAGCAAGAAGCTCAACGCTGTCAGCTCAAAATTGACAAGTGTGTAAGAAGCTATCAGAGGGCAAGGTCAGCAATGGAAGGTCTAGGCATGGACAAAGCCACCTTGGGGAGTCTTTATCAGCCAATATCGCCTACAGAGCTCAGTATAGACAAAGAGGTGGCAGAAGAAAATAGATTTGGACAAGGGTCAGACAGGCTGGCTTGGTTTTGGAGGGGAAATAATGCAAGCCAAGGTCAAGACGATGCCTGGATAGATAAATGTAAGAAAAAATCTTTATCTCTATGATATGTCACTAAAGCTCCAACCGATCTAGTCTACAGGGTGAACTGGTTGAAGGCTAAGGCTAGATGGAATAGATGGCAAGAGGAATTAAGGCTGGTAAGACATGAAATGGGTTGGACCATAAACTGGTTCAAGTACCACCAGAATGAATGGGAGAGAAGGGGTGGCCAAGCCACCAGACCTGGTCATCAAGCCTATGCTTATCAGCAGGTCTTGATGTGGGGAAGATTTATTGAGGAGGCAGAGAAAAATTTCAATGGATGTCAATTTATACTTTGATCTGGTATACTGTCTTTGCTAGGAAAAATATGACAGGATAATTCTCAATGCTAATGAATGACAAGGTAGCTTAGCTAGCACTAGCTCCACTCTATGTAGTCTACAGCTGGCCGAGATAATTGTATTTAAGATATGGACTGGCCAGATGGTTCCTACAGCATGTATGTACATGGCTGGCCCTTATAAGAGTATATAACTAGCTTATATCTACCCTATGCAGTCCATGTAATTCTGATACCAATAACTGGTTAGCCTTGATTCTACAATAGACAGAATCAAGTCGGCCGGTATGAAATGTTGAAACCAATAACCAGCCAGTCTTGATCATACATGTCGTAGGAACTATCTGACCAGTATACAAATCTGAAACCAATGACTGATCAGCCTTGATTCTACTATTGTACAATTAAACCGAGCAATATTAAAACTAATAACTGGCCAGTCTTGATTCTACATGTTGTAGAATTAAACCGGCCGGGATGCAATGTTGGAATTGAAAACCAGCCAGTCTTGATTCTACTGTTGTAAAATCAAACCGGCCGGAATGCAATGTTGTGATTGAAAACCGGCCAGTCTTGATTCTACTATTGTACAATTAAACCGGCCGGGATGCAATGTTGTGATTGAAAACCGGCCAGTCTTGATTCTACATGTTGTAGAATTAAACCGGCCGGGATGCAATGTTGTGATTGAAAACCGGCCAGTCTTGATTCTACTATTGTACAATTAAACCGGCCAGGATGCAATATTAAAACTGATGACTGGCCAGTCTTGATTCTACATGTTGTACAAGCTATCTGGCCAGTATGAAATTCTGTAACTAATGACTAGTATAGAAATTACAAAACAATAATTAGCTAGTCTTGATTCTACTATTGTACAATTAAACCGAGCAATATTAAAACTAATAACTGGCCAGTCTTGATTCTACATGTTGTAGAATTAAACCGGCCAGGATGCAATGTTGGAACTGATAACTGGCCAGCCTTGTTTCTACTATTGTACAATTAAACCGAGCAATATTAAAACTAATAACTGGCCAGTCTTGATTCTACATGTTGTAGAATTAAACCGGCCAGGATGCAATGTTGGAACTGATAACTGGCCAGCCTTGTTTCTACTATTGTACAATTAAACCGAGCAATATTAAAACTAATAACTGGCCAGTCTTGATTCTACATGTTGTAGAATTAAACCGGCCAGGATGCAATGTTAGAACTGATAACTGGCCAGCCTTGATTCTACTGGTGTAAAATTAAACCGGCCAGGATGCAATGTTGGAACTGATAACTGGCCAGCCTTGTTTCTACTGGTGTAAAATCAAACCGGCCAGGATGCAATGTTGGAACTGATAACTGGCCAGCCTTGTTTCTACTGGTGTAAAATCAAACTGGCCAGGATGCAATGTTGGAACTGATAACTGGCCAGCCTTGTTTCTACTGGTGTAAAATCAAACTGGCCAGGATGCAATATTAAAACTGATAACTGGCCAGTATGACATTCTGTAACTAATGACTAGTACTCGTATAGAAATCCCAAACCAATAATTAGCCAGGCTTGATTCTTCTATAGGATTAAACCGGCCAGCTTTAATTCTACGGTTGTAGAATTAAACTGGCCAGGATGCAATGTTGGAACTGATAACTGGCCAGTCTTGATTCTACATGTTGTACAGGCTATCTGGCCAGTATGCAACTTAATAACAAGTGACTGGCTGACTTGATTTTACAACATGTAGAACCAAGACTGGCCAGTTATCAGTTTCAACATTGTGTCCTGGCCAGTTTGATTCTTGATTCTACAACAGTGGAGTCAAGGCTGGTCAGTCATTGGTTACAGAATTGCATACTGGCAAGCTTGATTCTACCTGCAGTGAAATCAGGCCAGCCAACTAGCTAGCTGAATTCTATATCTTGCAGGCATAAAGCTAGCCACTACCACTGATGGTAATCATTTATATATATATTAACACTAAACACTAATTCTACATACTCCGGCCAGCTGTATTATACATTTTGTAGGCATAAGGCTAGTTATTGTGTTTACAGTAATTCTAATATGTATATATCTACACCAGTCAACACTGATTCCACATACTCCGGCCAGCTGGAGTTTGCATACTCCGGCCAGTGACTGGCTGGCCATGATTCTACAGACTTTTGGCACATCCGGAGCCAGGGTTCTACATGGAAAGTGACTGAAGGGTCTGCGAGCTGCTCCTGCAATCATCATCTGCCAGCGCAGTGCCGCAGATGCATGTTCAGGAGTACATGACAGGTGACTTCTCAACAGGATCTTTCATGGTTGTACGCTCTACTAAGGCTGATGCAGGTCCCATCTACCCTGACCCTGAATACTACGAGACAGAAGATCAATGTGATATTACCGACATGCCATGGTCTGGGGGATATTCGTTCTTTTGAGCGTACTGCATATGACAACATGAAGATGTGAGCATGGTCAGCCTCAAATCGCGCTCCATGAACTAATTTTAAACACAGGCCGCATCCGTGATTTCGAGTCTGTATGTCTTAGATAAACTGTATATCACTACTTGTATAACATCGGGCCGGGCCTGCGTTTCCATCAAGGTCGTTTACTTTCCCTGCTCTATCTCCAAACCATCTACACCACATTATCGTGTTTGGCGTTCAACGTATGTTTGGCTGTCTATTTTTCTGAGCTCCTGTGCATGTATATACATACACTTGTACTTTTACCTCAAATTCTCCTGTCCTCCCAGACTCGGTTTCGCTGATCTTGAACTTGAAGCACAGTGCTCTAGGTTCCAAATGTTCGCCTGGAAATAGCCCAATATTATCTCTTCGTCGACTCAAACTGGATACCACACTGCGGCTACTTACATTCGAGATCGAGATCACAAATATGGATTCGGACATATTTTCACATCACTTCAAACGAGTCAACCCGCAACGTTGTTGCACAATGAGCACCAGTAGCTGTAGTTTAGATGTATCAATACTGGTAGCACCGCGAAAAATCGGGTACAAAAATCCAGTGACTCACCATGCACTGAACAGTGTCAGATGCATCATTTCTGATACATTCTTCGATACTTGATACATCACGATACATTCGATACTTGATACATCACAATCATACATTCGAGAGAGCCGATACATTCAAGAGAGCTGATACATTATACTCGAGCCTCAAGATAACTGATACATCAATGTATTGCCGCATGGTATGATGAATACAGAATAACTAATCTTCTACAGCTAATGGTGGAGGGCCTTCAATAGTGAGCATCGTGCTATCGGTATCAGCTATGTCCAGTGTGCCATCGTCATCTAGCTCAGCGGCTACGACAGCAGGGACAATGGCCCAGCGTTGTCTGAATTTTTCCGCCATAGCCTCTCGAAGCGCGGATTGTCGGTTTGCGTATGCCCTGGACCCTTCACTGTCAGCCAATCTCTCTTGATGGCGAGCCGAAGCTAGTCCAGACCACCACGTCCCCTGCCAAGTTAAGAACATTAGTACCCTCTGCATCTCTTCAAGCAACAGCAGCAATTCTTCGGACCAACGCGCCTCTTGCGCTCTTGCCTTGCACCACTCAATGCGAAGACCTGCCAGCCATCCGTCAGCTTCACTGTGCTTTCAAAAATATCATGGTACGTACAATCTTGAAGTCCCTCGTCGTTGTCTTGCAGCACTCCAGGTGTCTTCCATATCCACGGTATATCACGAGTACCTTCGGATTGTCCTTGAATGAAGTCGCCCATGGGCCTCATGTCAGTCCATCCAAGAGGGCGCATGATATCGGTCCAGCCGAATTTTCCGAGTAAGGGAGCGAGGGCAGTAAGTGCATCCCGGGCAGCATCGTATTTAGCCTTGCTTGCACGCTTCTTCTGCTCTGCGAGATTGAGAGCGGTGCGTGCACGAGTAGAGGCACGTTGACCCCGTACATTCGCCGTCCTGAATGTATTGAGGTGGGTGAATAGACGGATATGCTGTCGAACATCGTTCAATGCGTCATGGGCTTGAGCATACCGGAGCTCCCATTCACATTCACGAAGTTGTTGGTTGCAAGGAAGGTGCGGGGCCAGCTGGGATGGTAGCCTGAGTTGAAATGACTCTGGCTTGAGTGCTGCAGTGCCTTCAGAACGACAAGCGTCCTCCATAGCGCGGATTGGAGCAACGGCGGGCATGTAAAGGACTTGTATCTGAGCCCACATGTCCAATCGGCGTTGTAGAGCATTACTTTGATTGAATATCTTGGTCTTCTGTATGTCGGTCGCATGCTGACCCAGTGCAGAAATGTCCGCGGCCAAACGCCGTCTGTATGATTTTTCGTGAGAGGAGGTTCTAATGATATTGTAATACTTACTGCTGATCCTGCAAGTCAATGCCTGATGCAATGAGAAGACTTGGTGAAATGTCGGCGTGCAACGAAACATCCACCCCAGCTTGTAAGTCTACAGCCTCCTTCTCAGCCAGCTGGCGGCGTACAGCAGCTTGAGTCATGGCTGTCAAACGTCAGTTTTGGAAAAACGAGTAGAGAAAACGACTTACGGATGACCCTGCTCTCGAATGGGTTGGGCTGCGTGCTATCCTCCTCCCATGCCTCAATTTCCAACTTCCACACAGAGAGCGATGATGCTGGAATCGATCGCTGAAGTTCGCTGAGCTCTTCTCGATGAAGTTTAGCTCTTCTCGAGGCTTCTTTGACTTTGCGAAGCATGCGTTGACCTGTAAATATGTGAGATTGCAAATGAAACAGTCCAGTAAGAAACCTACCGAGCATGGTGACTTTTTTCCAATTCCAGTCCGAAAAATGATCATCCAGAGTATCGCGGCATGTTCCTGGCCCCATTTCTTTGGTACTCGACGCCACACGATTGATGTTTGCCCACCCTCTCTCAGGTGCTTCTCCGTCTGTACGTCCAACATTCTTCCCAAAGTTGAATGAGAATGCCGTTTGACACGATTGAACGTGAGCGTTAAGATGAAATTTGGGTACGAAAAAACGGATGGTCTTGTTATCGCGGTCAGTGAGGTGCAGTCGGGGTGGCATTGACGCCATGCGAGGCCATAGTTTCTTGTGCCATTGGCAGGCGATGTCGTATGATAGATTGAATACCACTACGGCAAACCCGACCATCACTGAAAAGACCAGATAGTCCATGTTGAGATATCTAGTGCTAGGGTTAGCTCTATGAGGCTCGAGAAATGTCGCCAAACATACCTTTCGCCTTTTTGCAAATCGCCGACTCCGTTAGGAAGCTTCATATCATGCCTCGCACAGTCCACGGTCCCAACGCCCGTGGCTGCAAGCCCCCTCGATGATTTTGTGTCAGCCATGTTCACGGCATTATGACTGACACACGAGCTTTTCTGTGATAGGAACATAACAGATTAAGCCTGAGTGTGCGCAATGGTGAAATATTACTATACCTCCTGTGGCTCACAACCACGCTCACTCAGATATTGTTTGTAAGCATTCTCTTCGACAAAGTAGCATGAGCCGGCGTTGAGACTCGGATCGACATTATCGCTCGAGACAAGTTTCCGCTTAAGCCGAAAATTTGCGTCAATGGCAAGGAAAAGAGCATACTTCCATCTAATGAATATTATTAGCAAAGGCCCAGCAATAAACGTGCCTCCAAACATACCTGATATCATGCGATGCATCCTCCCAGCCCTCAGGTAAATTCTTTCCAGGGTGAGGGCACGCAGGACAGAGTACGGCACATTCTCCAGCAGAAGTTGCATCCACGCCGCTGGGATCATGGCCTCTTCCTGCTCGCTTGAGCATCTTGAGGTGGCGCCATTGACGAACCATTCGCATAAAAGCTGAATAACGATCCTGAAATAGCGGTGAGCAGAAAATCAGCCAATATTGATGCAGACATACCCTAATTGGTGTGGTGCCGGTGTTATCTGTCCGTCTAGCGATACTGTGGTAAAATTCGTATGCTGATACCTTTGATTCAAATGTGAGGAGGTGGAAGAACTCCATGAGTGCGAATGTGGCGGCAGTTTGAGGATTCAATGTAGTAGCTGGAAACCAACGAGCCCGAATAAGCTGTTTGTAATGAATTTGGGCCGTTTCACAACCGCAAAAGTCAAGGCCGATTTCATGGATACCATGGACGTCTATGACAACAAAATCATCACCGGCGGCAGGTTCAGGATTATAGCATGTCTCTCCCGGGTTGTGACCTAGCTGGATACGCAAGCCGAGCAGCTTCAGAGAGACTCACACAAAGAACGTGCTGCACCACTCCTAAGCGCAAGTGAGTTTCCAAGTCCAGCAGCTCAGACTAATGCTTGATGAACGTACCTCGACTCTATGGAGTGGATTATGCACATGCCGTTGAAGAATACATGCACGGCACACCATTTCCACTCCAAAGCAATCCTTGCAGCGGTAAAGTAATGGTTCTTCGCCCTTGCAACTACAAGTTCCTCGAGGGATTTCATCACCACGGCCCTCTAGACGTATCATCTCGTCTAGGAATGAGGAGCGTTCTGGTATCCACTGAAGTAAGGGAACGTTCTGTCCAACATTAGCTTGATAACCAAGGTATTCGAGTGTACACACCTGTATTCTTTTTTTTGTCATGGTAGTCATTTGTATTGAGTCCATGATTTCAAAGGACGGGTCATCGGGCTCGCTCGGCACTGTCTCCTCCCAAGAATCGAGTGATGGTTCAGGACAGGATTGAACTGCGTCAGGTTGAGATGCCACGAATGTTGTTCGCAAGGACAAAGAACCGCAGTCATTGACACCAAAGGAGCGATGCCGAAGATAGTCCATGTTGCCATCATGTGAGTGTTCCACGTACTGACTGACTCGTGGTCTTTTGGATGGCCGTCCGCGTCTGTGCTTCATTCTGCTGACAGTGGGCAAACCTGTGAAAATCGTTGCAGGCATGCCACGTGTGAACTTTACCTAAGGCTGTCCGACATGCGATTTGTTGAAGTAAAAATATATCTGACGCATCTGCTGTATTGATATGCAATAAAATCAAGCTACATTACAACAACCGTTAACTTACTGCGTGAAGGCCACTCAAACACGAAGACGCTTCTGGTACATCAACTCGCCCATCGAGTGAGCAACACACAGCTCCGAAACTCCCTCCACGTCGAGGAAAAACTCGATATCCTCCAAGTATGCAAGGGTAGTACTGAGGTAACGAGTGACTGTGTCAGCAGCACGAAACTCAGCTGAGACACCGCAAAAAGTAAGGATTTGATCTTGAACAGTGATGGAGCGGTTGAGCAAGCCTTGGACTGTGGCCGTCATATTGGTGACAATGGTCTTATCACCATTATCGGCACGGTCGTCTGTGTATGTGATGCTGTTGACAAATTGAAGTAAGACACCCTCAGCAAATGCACAGGGTTCAGTAATCAAAGACACCATTTCGTCTTTGATCATTTTGAGGGTGAGCAGACATCCTGTGAGATCCGATCTGTGGGATGTTAATTTTGTATTCATTTCATTTTCTATTTATAAAACAACGTACGGTGGGTCATCGTTCTCCTCAATGTCGCTGAAATTGCCTGTCTCCGGCTCATCACCATCTTCATCCGAGTCGTATCCATGCAGAGCTCTTGCAATGGCTTTCTCGAGCTCTGATGGCTGCCCCGTGTTCTTTTCAACACGAAACTCCCTTCGCCGTCTTAGGATTACATCTCTGTTTCTTCAATCGGTTGACCAGTCAGGAACCACCAGAGACAATTAATAAAAGCGGTTAGACTTACTTTGCATAATAGTGTCTGCGTTTATCACGACCTTCTTGCAGTTTAGCCTCAAGTGCCTTATCAATAAGAGGACGCGGCATGATTTTAGCTGCAGAGGTGTAACGGTGTGGTGGTGGTTGGTTGAAGAAGTTGAAAAGAAGCGGTGAGCACCATAGCTTCTTGAGTATGGCATGAAAGAGTGGAATCTCAGTAGTATTTCACAAGAATAAAACTAAGGACCGCAATGATTCATGAACGAGTAATAATTAGATAAAAATTCAGCTGCAAGGTTTCAAAGCTTTCTGCCACGCAAGACCATTATACTTGAGAAGATCGAAGTAAGTCTCTACACTATTGTCCATCAAAGACAAGGCTTCCTCCCATGTATCATAATCCAACTCAACCACATCCACGGCAGCTGCAGCGCCTGAGCAAAGATAGTCTGAACAGGCCCCATCTGTATTCAAGCTATGAGAAAGCACTTCGCGAGCTTTGCAAAGAAGTTGTTGGGCGTCTGACACCATTCCCTCGCAGGATGGTCTTGTAGACGGCCAGCCCAGATTGTCAGCATCTTGAACGAGTGTGAAACTGCGTGCCTCAAGCACAGCGTATTGAGAAGGTCCGGGACGATAACCTAGGTCAAGCCATATGTTATCGAGCTGCTGCAAAAGTTGTTGTGTGACCTGGCCGATTGCATGGTATGTAAGTGTCATTGGGGGAAGTTTAATATAAGTCACGTACCGCTGTAGCTCCAACGTGTTTACGCCAACGAGTTCGGGCCTTCAAGCGTTCATCAAGCTTGTGCCTAGGTGTCATATCCCGCATTCCGGACCAACATCTGACGACGTTCCCACGCCTCATCCGGACCTCCGGACCTCCTGTCCATGTCTCCAGACCCAATCCTCTATCCGTCCGGATCCCTGTACTCCTGCATCTGATATCCGGACGCCAGATCTGATATCCACATCTCCGGATCTCCGGATCCGACCTATCTGTCATGTCCGAACCCAAACCTTAAATCAGCGCCCATCCCCTTATGGTAATCACCTGTCTCCGGACTTCCGAACATCCGGACCCGACCCACGTCTATCTTCCTTGCGTTCCGGACCCAGACCTATCACGCATTCATCTCCGGACATCCGGATCCGACCCGCGTCTATCTTCCGTGCCTTATCCCTTTGTATGTTCCTTCTTGAGTTAGACTTCCTCATTTTCCGTACCTCATTTCATCTCCGAGTTCATTTCCTATGATCCGTCTTATTTTCTAATACATTTCCACATGCTCGTACATAGCCTTACCCCTCTGCTTACTGATCTGCACAGACTTGCCTCTAGTATATAAACCCCAGTAGATACTCCTGTATTTCCTCAGTCTGAATATCATACACATATTAGTCCTCGCACTAGTCTTCACACTGAGTCCTCGTAACAGTTCTATTCCTCCGACTTAGTAATCATCCATCTCAGGCCTAGGGAGGAATTCCCTAGGCCGGAGCTCCGCTCCTCCGCTCCTCCGCTCCTCCGCTCCTCCGCTCCTCCGCTCCTCCGCTCCTCCGCTCCTCCGCTCCTCCGCTCCTCCGCTCCTCCACTCATCCACTCATCCACTCATCCACTCATCCGATCCTCCATTCCTCCGAGTTTCCGGATGTTCCTCCGGAACTTTCCCGCGGTCCTCCGGACTTATTCTGCTTCGGACTTTGTCCTTGCAGCCTTTCCTCTGTTTCCTTCTACTCAGGACAAGTCCTGAGTAGCCATTACACATATCCCCGTCAGGACGAAACTCCATCGTAATTTCCGGAAGTTCCTCCGGAACTTTCCCGCACTCATCCGGAAGTTTCTCGCACTCGTCCGGAAAGTCCTTCCGAAGTTTCCCACGCTTCTCCGGAAGTCCTTCGGACTTCACTGGACTTTCTCCGGACTTCATTCTGAAGTTAAGGGCACATACTCGGGTAAGGGGCGCAGCGCATGAGCTGAAGCCAAGCCCCTTGGAATCAGTCCTACCCTTTGTGCATGGTCTTAACAGTATATTCAGACTCACACCTTACCGAGTATACTGAATCCTTAGATCATACCTGAAATCGGATCCGACTCCGTCCATTGGAAACTGTGTATTCCTCCTCCGAACCTTCCATTTCCTGCCTCCTATTTCCGACCCAAACTCTGGATTTTCCGGAGCTCATTCTCCATTCCCTGCATCAGTAAAAACACCCGCCGGAATGCTCAATTTCCACCCTTCATGCTCTGCTGTCATTTCCACTTCAGTACCACGAAACTCCGGTCCTGAAACCAAACAGGATTGCCACCTCCGTGGCAGAACAAATAGGTCTCAGGACTTTGTGTCCTGTAATTCCCTGATCCGATCCTATCTTTCCAATGCCCCACAGTTCCCTGTAACTCCGACGTTTTCCATTTCCGAACTATTTCCTGAACTGGCAAAGTCAACTCCGGAATGTCTCAAACATTCAACTCATTTGGATTCTCCTCGTACCACCTAGAATATACTTGCTCACCCACCATGATCCGTTGATCAATAGGGTATTTTGCAGACCTCCTTTCCGATTGGTACTACAGGAAATGCCTTAGACCTCCGACGTCAAATCCGCTTTTTTGCGGAACCCCTATCTTCGGACTAGCCATGTTTTCCCTCCACTGGTTGATTTCCAGTCCGCCTCCATGTTGGATGGCACCTCCTCCGGTCAAAGTCCGGACCCCTATCCACCATTCATATCCGCCACCCATTTAGCATTCACCTTGTATTGGTATCCATTACCCTCCTTGTAGGGGAACTCCGTCTTTCATGATGGTTTTCCTGCCAAGTGTTCGGGTTTTGATTCCTCTGACAATGGCCCGCTCGGGTTCCTGCCTCCATTTCCGGATGGCACTCTTTCCTCCGCTCTAGCCCCTATTTTCCCTTCCATCGTCCGGAAGTTCTTTGTTGATTCTCCTCCGACATTGGGAATGTCTCCCGAAAGGGAGGATAGGAATTTTGCTTCCGTTACATCCTATGCAAATTCCTGACCATTTCCTGGCTTCATTATCCACCTCCGGACCTTCGAACCAAAACTCCGGAGCTCCTCCGATTCATTCTCCGGGAGTAGGTCCTGGAAAACCATCTGTTCCTCTCCAGAAGCCTGTCAGTCTTACATCCGACTTCCCGTCCGAAATCAACAACTTTCCAAACCCCTCCGCGTTTTACCCCTATTTTCCGGAAGTTTTGTAACTCCGGATCTCTATTGGCTTTCTTGATGAAGGTCTCCGCCCCTCCGATCTATAACTCCGGTTTGCTCCTTGTCATCTCTGAACTTTTCCGGATCAGAATAAACATGCTTTGCGATTGTTCTTTACTGTTACTGATACCACGTCCACTCCAGTTCCTGCCCATTTTCCTCCGGGTCCAGGAAATTGTTGAAGATAGCTCCAGATAGCTTCGGATAAGCTTCGGATAGCTTCGGATAAGCTCCGGATAGCTTCGGATATCTTCGGACGTCCGGACTTTTCAGTATCAAAGTATTCCTTCGTGTTATGGCTCCGGATAGCTTCAGATAGCTTCGGATAAGCTCCGGATATCTTTGGATATCTTCGGACGTCCGGACTTTTCAGTACCAAAGTATTTCTTCGCATTATAGCTCATCCGTCCATTCCATTGTCAAATCTCCATGTTTCCGAAAGATCTGTTCACTCCTCCGCTCCAGGACAAGTTACACCTGCTCCGGATCCGAAACACTCCTATGGGTATTCCATGCCATAGCCCGGACATGTTTTATACAATTGTCCATCCTCCGTCCTCACTTTTCCACTCTGCAATCCTTCCATCTGTCCTCCCGTCCTTTTTTCTCCGGATACCAATGTCCGACCTTTACCCCTATTTCCGGAGCTCAATACTCCGGATTTCCGGTGGCTTTCTTCATGAAGGCTCCTACTCCTACCTCCGATGCACCCCTTGTCTCTGGACCGCCTCCATTTGGAATGGATATACTTTGCAATAGCTTGTAGTTGCTTCGGACCCGCTTCCGCTCCTGTCTTAAAGTCCCTCACCATTCAATAGTGTCTTCTCTGGAATCTGTTTCGGATCCAGAAAAGCACTGGTGATACCTCCGGAGTTTTTAGCACTACAGTTCCTGCGTTGCATTGTATCTTCCGTTCCATTCTGTTCACTCTTGTGACTCATGTCCAGTTTTCCTCCGAAAATCCAAAGCTCCTGCCGGAACCCTGTGCCCATTTTTCCTCCATTGATGTTTGGAAACATCTCCCAAAAGGGGGGATAGGGACTCCGCTTGAGTATTCACTTCACCCTCATCAGCCTGTGTTCCACCCGGAATTTACTTGCTCCGTCCCATAAAGGAACAATTTCCACTGTCTTGCGCAATCATCCATGCATGTGCAGCTTTTCTATCTGAGCCATAACCTATCCGGACCATTCAGTTGTATTTCCGGCCGGATCAGCTCCGGAAAACCGTGGGAAAAGCGCACATTACATTGCATATCATTGGAATACATCCGGAACTATTCATCCGTGATCTTTCTAGGCCATTGATAGTCATCCGATGCATTTGACTTCACTGCCTAGTGTTCCATCGTGTTTGACTGCACTTCCACCTCACTTCCTCTATGTTCCGATCCACCTCCTATGGGTTTCCACGCCATAGCCCCTATCATCCGGAACTCCGGAATTCCAAACCACTTGCAAACACCTCTGTCATATCACATACATCTCCTCCGATGATCTGTTCTCTTCCTCCGCTTTTCCGACTCAATATCTGTTCTGACTCCCATCGGATATTTCACGGTAGACCCTGGCATTGCCAAACACTTACATCCGGACCTCCTATCATGTTTTCCGACCACATCCGACCCTAATCTGACAAAACCACTTCCAAGTCCACTGTGTCACCTCCACCGATAAAACCGACTATATATCCCTAGTTAACGCAGTTGCCTGTTGCAGGACTTGCGAGCTAGAAGAAGCCGGTCCATTTCAATATCCACCTCCACCTGACCAGTGTTGACCTCCGGACCATTGATTTCCAGTCTGTTGCATCCCTTCCGAAACCTCCTGGAAAGCATTTCCGGAGTTCCATCGGAAAATCGTGTCTTTGCAGATGTTGTCAATCCACGCAATCTCCGGCCCATCAAACAGCTTGCTCCGTCCTTTATGAGCCTATACACTAGCTATCCTTTTGCTCTAGCAGCTGTACCAATGGATATCGAATATTCCGGAAAGACATCCTCTCTGTACTCCCATCCTTCCTCTGCATTTCCGA
Organism: Suillus plorans; assembly: GCF_016647745.1. Lineage (NCBI taxonomy): Eukaryota > Fungi > Basidiomycota > Agaricomycetes > Boletales > Suillaceae > Suillus > Suillus plorans. The sequence goes on from NW_024537537.1 coordinate 20,869, forward strand.
CCCTCCGCATTTTTGACCCTTTGTGTTTCTGATCTCCATGTTTCCGACCCATTCCTCCGCTATCATCATCCTTCCGTCCGACTCCTGTTGGTTCCCACGCCATAGCCCTACTCCGGACCATTTGGATCCATCCGCCCCATCATCAGGATTTCCATCCACCATGCGTGTTTATCAAAAAGCCTCGCACCGGGTGCAAAATCCTGCTATTTGCATTAACTTTCAGTGCACCTGGAAACTCCGCCCATGACCTCTCGCAGTGTGCAACCAAAGCTCCGGAACATTTCCGGTCTTAGGGGCTAATTTCCGGAAGCTCACAGTCATATCCAGCAGATTCCTCTGACGCACTTCCGGCTCGAGTGATAGCACACATCGCTGATCGAAATCCATTCAACCTCAGACCTCCGTACAAAGGAAATCACGCCTCATAGCGCTCCTTTCTCACTTCCTGCACTCCAGAAGTTCATCAGTCATCATGCGATTACATCTCCGATCATTTTCCGGTCATAGGGGCTAATTTCCGGATTTCTGATGATGCACTTATCCTTAGCTGTACCTCAGTACAAGCTCTGCTTCATGGAGAAAGATATGTCTCACAGGACTCCTCCGTCACATCAGAAAGAGGCCTGCATCGCATCCACTCTTGCCCTCTTGTCCTGCACTCGCTGCATTTCCACTGCCCTGATACAACCTCCTCCGCTCTGAAAGCTTCCTCCGATTTTCCCACGCATTTTCCGGACTTCCAGTCACCTTCGGAATTATCCTCAAAGTGTTCCAGACTTCCACTCCGGAAACCTATTTGTCCTCACATCACATCACCATTCTTCACCACCGTCTATGATGTCCAGTTTTCCAGATGAAGTACTAGGCATCATAATGAACCATGTGTGTGTCAGGAACATTTCCGAAACCTCCGGAGATTTTCAGCTCATAGGAACCAATCCTCCGGAATCCATCCATCATTGTCCTCTGCCATATACCAGCAATCTCCGTTCCAGACATCCTGAGTCTTCAGCCTCGAGGGCTCGGCCTTAAAGGGGGGATACTGTCATATCCCGCATTCCGGACCAACATCTGACGACGTTCCCACGCCTCATCCGGACCTCCGGACCTCCTGTCCATGTCTCCAGACCCAATCCTCTATCCGTCCGGATCCCTGTACTCCTGCATCTGATATCCGGACGCCAGATCTGATATCCACATCTCCGGATCTCCGGATCCGACCTATCTGTCATGTCCGAACCCAAACCTTAAATCAGCGCCCATCCCCTTATGGTAATCACCTGTCTCCGGACTTCCGAACATCCGGACCCGACCCACGTCTATCTTCCTTGCGTTCCGGACCCAGACCTATCACGCATTCATCTCCGGACATCCGGATCCGACCCGCGTCTATCTTCCGTGCCTTATCCCTTTGTATGTTCCTTCTTGAGTTAGACTTCCTCATTTTCCGTACCTCATTTCATCTCCGAGTTCATTTCCTATGATCCGTCTTATTTTCTAATACATTTCCACATGCTCGTACATAGCCTTACCCCTCTGCTTACTGATCTGCACAGACTTGCCTCTAGTATATAAACCCCAGTAGATACTCCTGTATTTCCTCAGTCTGAATATCATACACATATTAGTCCTCGCACTAGTCTTCACACTGAGTCCTCGTAACAGTTCTATTCCTCCGACTTAGTAATCATCCATCTCAGGCCTAGGGAGGAATTCCCTAGGCCGGAGCTCCGCTCCTCCGCTCCTCCACTCATCCACTCATCCGATCCTCCATTCCTCCGAGTTTCCGGATGTTCCTCCGGAACTTTCCCGCGGTCCTCCGGACTTATTCTGCTTCGGACTTTGTCCTTGCAGCCTTTCCTCTGTTTCCTTCTACTCAGGACAAGTCCTGAGTAGCCATTACACATATCCCCGTCAGGACGAAACTCCATCGTAATTTCCGGAAGTTCCTCCGGAACTTTCCCGCACTCATCCGGAAGTTTCTCGCACTCGTCCGGAAAGTCCTTCCGAAGTTTCCCACGCTTCTCCGGAAGTCCTTCGGACTTCACTGGACTTTCTCCGGACTTCATTCTGAAGTTAAGGGCACATACTCGGGTAAGGGGCGCAGCGCATGAGCTGAAGCCAAGCCTTTTGGAATCAGTCCTACCCTTTGTGCATGGTCTTAACACTAGGACAAACAAGTATTTTGAGAATTAGATGTGCAGAATGATACAACTGACACAGACCTTTCATAACACCTTCGCTTGGATACCAACCGAGCCTCGCGGCGTTGTGCTTCGGTCTTGTACTTGGCTGGCATGAAGAAGTGTCACTGACAGTCTGTTGATGCAAATGAATGAATGTTGAAACACGATAAAAGTTAACGTTGAAGCTTCACGTGAGGTCACTCACTGTAACAGTTGGACCTAAATGGGACACTCGCTGCACCAGCACTTCGGGACAAATGAATGTGGGCAAGATCACATCTTTTTGAATAACTTTCTGCAGTTATCATAATCTTGATCAAACCTCCAGCGCTCGCGAAGACGAGCTGACATCTCCTCATCATCCTTGGGGATGATGGCATCCATGCACCGTGCAAAGGCTTGCCGTCGTCGCATGAACGTGGAATCATCACCATGAATCCCGTAACGTTGAACGAAAGCATCACGACGATCGATCGCGGTGTTGCCTAGAGTTGCCTAGACGAGTTATACGGTGGTGGACATAACGCACGCACTCTGCCTCCTGGTCTGCTATATTTGGTGATGGTGTTGACAGGCGCGAGGAGGAAAAAATTGATGATGCAAATATCATTTTATAATTTATATACAATGACATAGTAAAGGAGATAGGGCAGAACTGATATCATGGGTCAAGAACGGACAGCAAGAAAGTACAGATTATCTACATTCAGGCTTGATGGCAGGTTGCAGGAACTGCGTCTGTAGTAACAACGGCAACCTTGTAAGTAATGATATTCAGCATTGTACAAGGAACACTTCACCGCTGCCTTGAGGGGATCAAGCGGGACATTGGCTGAATTCGAAGGTGCCTCCGAGTCTATAATCTCAGCATGGCAAGCATAACAGTTACGTCGATGCGTCCGCAAGGCACATGCCGGGCAGGCTCCTGGCATCAATTGCGGTGAGGGAAACTCTGCAGTGATGCCGTCATGGGCACGTTCAAAAATTTCTGTTGAAAGATTTGACATCATATCAAACCTGCACTAAACAGCTCGAGATACTCACCATTCTGATCCCTAATAAGCTTTAGTGCCGCCACAAGCTCATTTATGGTGAATGTCAGCTCTTTGGGAGGCCCATGGGGGGGATACGCTGAGGTAGAGTCACTCATCACAAGTGGGGCGCTAGTGAGTGAGTGCACGCTAGTAAGTGAGTAATGAACACCTTAAATTCAACTCCGATCTAAAGAGTGATTGGTTCCTCGGGGCTAAGCGCTGAGCGCTGAACTTTAACTGTTTGAAATTCTGAAATTTTTGGTGTCAACTTAATCCTTAAAGCCGAGTTTGTCATACCAAAGCTGTCCTGAGCAGTATGACACGCTAAACAGTACATAGATAGGAAATTGACCACCTAAATCTTGCAATGAATATAAATCATCGAGCTTCGATGGTCCGTGCACCACGCACATCACTAGGTCCCACTTCCTGGTCAAATAAGCTTCTTTCTTTTTTCATTTCGCTTGCCATCGACGCACAAAGTACGATATCTCGGACAAAAAGTGCGTGTTAACGAGACATCCTTATGTTTATTATGTCACTCACCATGAATAATAGATGGCACCGCCAAAGTGGGCTACCGTCGAGGAAGAGAAGTTCTTTCAGTCGCATGCTGCAAATACCAAGTGTGTCAGGCAAAGCGCAACTATAGTGGATTTTGGGAGCCAGTGTTCGAGGAATGGTTTTCGAGATTCCCGGAATGGCTTCGTGTCTTTAAGGATGTCCCCCTTGATGTTGAATTGACCGTCGAGCAAAAGACCGAGGTAGGCAAGGCCGTTGAGCACCGTCGACAGGTACGTTACCGTGATTCATAAGTCGAAAGCAAGGGCTTATGAGAACGTTGACTCGTCAGCAAATTATGAATAAATTCAAAAATGATATGGGCTCATCTAAAGTCAACCGTCAGACCAAAAACCGCAACAATAAAATGATGACAGCAGATGTAGCCGCAGCAAGCACATCCCTGACACCGGCGGTAGCCAGTAAAAAGAGTATGGTCGCTCAGATGATCAGCAGTGCGAGGCATGTTCGTGGTCCGCAGGTGACGGAGGCGTTCTCGAGCTTTTCTTCGATGACATGATTAAACCTACTCTTAATCTCGCCATTGAGAGAGCAAGGGCCGAAGCTGTGGCAAATGCTGCAGCTGAGAATAAGGAGGTTAGAATGCCATCAAATATAGCCGTTATCAGGAAGCAAACGAGCCTGCTGTATCACTCAGCGTCCGATGAGGTCAAACAACAGGTGGCGGAATTCATTGAAGAAGCCAAAAAGAAGAAGAAGAGAGAGTGGGAAGAGGCGAAGGGCGCAGGGGTAGCTGACCATCAAGTGTTAGTTGCATCTACAATATCCAAGTGGATACAAGCACTCACCTCGTGTCTCCAGATATATTGATAAACTACCTGGTGTCCTCTCTGAGTTCTTCGACGAACTCCAGAGACTCACTGGTCTCGTTTTCACAGTTCTCATGGGTGGCCCAACACCAGCAATGGGCGGGCAGATTGATGTCCAGAGCTTTCATGTTGGTGCGACCGAAATTGGGAATCAGTTCGACCTCGCGTATCCTGAGTTTAACTCAGGGATCATGCGACCATGGAAAGAGTTCGTTAAGCGTGTGTTTCGTAAGTCCGTGAAACCGAAACTCGGAATGTTTCTGACTTGGGGCTTGATAGCGGTGGCAACAGCGAAGGAAGAAGGAAGTGTTTTGGGTACGAGTCGACAGCCAACACTAGAGCCTGAGCCATGGAAAGAAAGCTCTGATGGACATGTATCACAGACGCCTGATACATCTGATGGTGCCTTTGGGAAAATCCCACGTGATGCTTTAACAGTGGCGTCATCCTCGAT